>NW_025776582.1:300000-494914 GCF_021130785.1 Homalodisca vitripennis
CTAACTACATACATCGGAAGGCTTCACAGATCCATATTAAAATCGTTAATGATTAATTTGTAGTCTCAAGTTCGAATGTAACTTCCTCCATACTAGTATTTAACAAACTTTGTTCAAGCGCAACTTTATCTTCCTTACTAACTTCAAGTCCTTAAATTTTTACTTTAAAATAATTCAAATTGGTTCGCATATTTGAAATTAAGATTGAAGAAGACCTCTCCCATTTGAACAACTCCGTCTACTTTATTGGTAAAAACATCTGGATGCCTATTCATACGTTTTTATAATTTAATCCCTCGCTTTACTACGTCTCACTAAAATTTCCAAATTTACGTTGACTATTATATGCTTACATTCCCCCCTCACACGACCTATCGCTTACAGCCTCTTGACGTCTGTTATGGTTCCACTCAGCACATATTATGAACAAGAAGTTCGTAAATGGTTGTTCAACCATCCAGGCAGGTGCGTCACCATTTATGAGGTTGCAAAACTGTTCAAAGTTACATTTTTTAGAGCCGCTACTGTGGAAACTGCAGTAAATGTGTTTCTTAAAACTGGGATAAGTCCATACAATCCGGATACTTTTCCAGATAATCTTTTTGCGCCCTCATTAACCACAGATCATTTAATGCCAGATGTTCAATCATCAACCACCTTCAACCAAATAAAGTAAATAGGCTTGCGTCAAGTGAATTGCAGTCTCTACATGTAGAACTGCCAAACCTGCACAAGGAACTTCAAACACTGTGCTCCAGAGCAATGCGACCACAATTACAATAGTAGACCAGCCATCAACTTCAACAGGGACAAAGGCTTAGGACTAACTTATTATCGTCCAAACCTACCATTTTCAATTTCTCCTAAAAGTGTTCTTCCAGTACCTGAAGAGGAAGAACCTCACCCAAAAAAAAAAAAGAATTGACAAGAGAAAAGGAAAAAACTGCTGTGATAACATCATCCCCTTATAAGACTGAGTTAGAGCAAGATGAAAGTGAAAGAAATAAGAAAGAAAAAGAAAGAATTAAGAAAATCAAAGAAAAAGCTACCAAAAAGGCCTTGTTCAGATCAATCCTAAAAGCAAAAACTCAGATAAAACTACCTCTGGTTTTGAAAATGGAATTAAAAAGTAATAACAAATCTAGGAAATTCCCAGCTGGTAATAAGAATGGAATGGTCTCGTCTTATGAAGATGAAGATGAGAGAGAAGAAGCATGCATTGTTTGCAACGCCCTCTACCTCGATTCAAAGGGTGGTGAAAATTGGACCCAAGGTTCCGGTTGCAAAGCATGGGTACACGATGATTTTGCTAAAGCAGTAGAAGACGCTGACACCTCTCTTTGTGACGTTTGTGTAGTCATAAATAAGAAATATCCTTTGCAATTGTGAAAAACCAAATAGAGTTGCTAAACAATTTATTTTTTGGAAGCTAAATAGCTTATTTTAAGTTATAAAACATTTTTCAAATTTAGTAGAAAAATCGTATGGTTTGATAAAACGGGATCTGTAACCTTTGACATAAACCTTTTTTCAATATGTTAAAATTGTCAGAATCATCTAAAAAGTGTTTGTTGTGTTCTTAAATAAATAATATATTCAAAAAACAACATAATTTGGCGTTTTTCTTACCACATTTCACACCAAAACTAAAAATAACAATGTTATCCAGTTTTTTCCAACTTTTTCCCTACGTTGTTATTTTGATAACACGCAATAATTTTATCAGACTTGAAGTTTAAAATAGGTCATCATTTGTATCATGCCACTTGCCTTCATAAAATCAGTTTACAAAATATCAAGCCAAGATAACTACTCAGCTACAGTAAATATTGCCTTCCAAGTCACTTTCATTAACTTTATCTTAAGTCAAAGTTTTCACAAGATAATAATTTAAAAATTATTTATCATAACAAATTTAGTATTAGGATCAACAATTTTTTAATATTTTTTGTTTCCATTAACTCGCGCATATCTATACTTATTAACGATAGTGAGCTTCATGTATAAAATAATACCTGTGTTGAGTATGATTTATTATAGCAGCAATAACTCAGTCTTAAATGCTTAGTTATAGCAATGTTTACATTTATCAAACCAGGCACAGATATCGATCCCTTTCCACTGACGGATCTATCATTGCTAGCTCCCTGGAGAAATTCCAAAAAATCTTTGTTGTGTATGCATCCCTTCTTTAAAACTTTTTGGAAACCTTCGGTTTTAGAAACGTGGTGGTTGACTGCTTTAGAATCTTCCCATTTGGTAACATCACTCCGGTCTTTTCCCCTCATCTCCGATTGTTTACAGGTTGTTGAGGTTATGTTGACGTTGGTTGTGGGGTTCTGATACCTAGGTATGTTTACATTTCTTGTATACTAGAAACTAGATCTATGCGGCTGACTTTCGGCTTGGAACCTATTCTCCTCACAACTACCATTATATTCGTGAAGCAACAAATTCTCCAGGTGAGAAAAGATTCGTGGGTTTGCACAGAATGCAAGTATAATTGTTACTTTTCGGCAAAACCCCAATTTAATAATTTCCATTAGCTCCTCCTTGTACTTCGACACAGAAACATGCTAATGTTTTACCTTATACTATGAAAGTAGCAAAGGGTGAATTTTGGGTCAAAACTTATTTTTAGTATGTTTTAATTAGGCTTTTAATGGAATTAGTCACCTAAAACTATAATTTTTATACGTTTTTTTTATAATATACGCTTCCTAAACTATGAACTAATGAACTATCACCTTTAATTTCACTACATTAATTTCATCTTGTTCAGTCAGTAATTTATACAAGGCATAACATATTACGTTAAATGGATTGCGAACTACCTTTATTTTCTTCCCTAAGAGATCAATTGTTTCACAATCAAACGCAAACCTATACGGCTTTCGAGTTCGAGATTACAAGAAAGTTATTCCTAACTTAGCGTAAATTTCAACCTAGATAAAATCATATATAATGAAAAGTTTCTGACGCTTGTTTAAAACAAAATCACATATTTTAAACCAAAAACAGTTTTGTTTCCTAATAAATTGTATCCATGGGAACTGACGGACGAAAGTCAAGCTGTACTACACTGAGCTCCCTGAAAGAACACTACTAATGCACACAAAAATAGAACATTAGCTTTTCACGAATTTCTTAACATAAACACAAGGATTTTTGGTTTGAGATAATGATGAAAATTTCACTTCATTTCTTTGATGGCGTTTATTTTTGACCTTTGTGAATGGTAACTTATTATGGGTAATTTGTTGATTAAATACTAAGTACCGTTACAATTTTAAGTACCGGTTACAAACATCAAAATACATGAAGAGTGATCGTGAAATGTAAACATGAAGGTAGAGTACGCCACACCACATGTCACGAAACAGGAGGATTAGCTGAGGCTGTATACACAATGTCTAGAGTCCATAGCGACATGTTACTGTGGCACGTGTTATATCATATACTAAGCTTGTTTACAAATGTATTTATTCTGCAATTTCCTCTTTGTCTTCATAGTTATCTATAAAACCAATGTAATAATATACACTAATGCTCACCCTAACTTCAACTTGCTACTAGAAATGAAGCTAAATGTACAATTATTTTTAGGTATATTTGTAGATTTTTACAGTTAAATCGTGGACTTACAGACAGAAATAAAAACTTTTTCTACTGCTTGAGTAATAGACAATACAATTGGTTTTTAACAGGAAATATTAATATTATTTTAGGAGACAACAATATCTCCCTATTACATTGCATGATAACAGTTACCAATACATAGTTTATTTTACTGTTTAATTTTAAAATTACGACGAAATTTAATTTATGAATAATTTCTATTATATAGCTGTATTTTATATAACGTGTCTGCAAATTTTGAGGAGATATTGACATTAATTTCACTCACGGAGGCCATCCGGCTTGTTTATGGAGAGTGACAAATATAACCTAATTTACCTATGTAACGTACGTAACTCCAAGCTAGCTGTGATTGGGAAGGATGAGGAGTAAATCGAGAGAAATGAGTTAAATGTGGTTCTCTTCACTTGCCGCACACAGCACGGTACAGTTCAGGTATATCTCATCCTCTCAAAGGACTGGCACATGATCAACACACTCTCTATAGGCACATTTACAGATGAGAGCAAAGAGGTAGTATAAGCACATTTTAAACTCGGCCATTGGCATCGGGTGGGGGGGGGAGGATGTTGGTCATGCTGGAAAAGTACATTTAAGAATGCTCGCGAAAGACCAACTCCATAAAATTTCACCCTTAATGCGGATCTAGTAGGTTATATACACTACACACATCTTGTTCAAAATAAAGTTGATGTAACACGTGCCTGGCCCCAAAATGGGCAACATCGATCTAGACCCACTCACTTATGATTTCAATTCCTGCACGGAAAACCAGGGGCTATTTCATATTGAAAGCCAATGGTCATAAATATAAATCAGACTACTGTTGGTGTGAAGTTGTGAATTGTTAGACTTTAAAATGCTTTCTCTCTTCATGTCTGTTGATGTAAGATTTCAATAACTTCAAAACAAGTAAAACATTGTGTGGTTCACCGATTAGTACATAAGTTGATTTTAAACAATTAAGAGGCATTTTAACGTCTTAATGACGCTCTTTTGCATATTTACTCCACTAAAGGAACAGTGTTATAAATACTATATACATTCCTGATTAAAATTCTAAAAATTATCCTACTCCATTCTTCTGTTTTTAATGTAAGAACGAAATTAATATTTTATTACAATCCACATTACTTGATAACAGAGAAAGTATGATATAGTTTGTTTGAAATTAAACATAACCGGTATAACTAAACTTTCTTTAGATTTAAGTATTTACGATTACTACCCTATTTCACTGCCTCTACTACCCTCCTTCTTAAGTTTATCCCTTCTCTTGTAGTATAGATTAGCGCCAAAGTGAGCCTTTCCCTTCTTCCCAGAGTACAACATCTATCATTACTAAGACGGTTTATGTCATAAGAACTGCTATGTACGTGCGTACCAAGAGTATTAGGAAAGTACACTAAGTTAAGATTACCTTAATCAGAAAAATACATGAACTAAATTGGTCCGCTTTTTGCAATAGGCTAAATAGTCACCAACATAAACTTTTTGCAAGTATTGTTTGGACTGGATACAGTGGCTCATATACAATCTTGAGTAATGGGGGCACGGATTTTAAATACTCAATGAGGAAACGTGAAGCTGAGGGTTTCTGCTAACGTTTAATAAATAACGTTAGTACTGTGACTTACACCATAGCCGTTTTCTAAAGAACGCTAACGCGAGACGATTATGGTTTCCTGCCGCAGGCACTGATCCAGGTTTTGATAAATATGATCAGTCATAATTTCTTCGTGACTGATCGACCACTGACGAGACATGGTTTCGCACATCACTATCGATTTCTGTTTGCTAGTTCTAGTTAACACCTCGCGAGACGAGATTGTCTTCGACTTAACCATTTCTTAATCGCTGTTGCTACCATGTCTCAAGTGACTACAACACCCAAGCCAATTTGCATGTTATAAGCACGCAACCAGGTTTTTCTTAAGGTGTATACACACATTTTATAAAACAAAAGACTTATCATTGTATATCCAAGCTACTCGTAATAATAAAAATTTAGAAATAGTTGAGAATGTTCCGCAAAAGGTTAGACTATATCTAATTAGAAACTTGACAATAAATATACCCCGTTTGTAAAAAAATAATTCTTTAAAATTCCAATATAATTGAAGTTCTAATTTTTATGGATTCCTGATTTTTGTTGCTTCAAATCCACTAGGACCAAATTACCAATGTTGAAGGTCGCTCTTGTTGAGGGATCTGAGACCAGACTCAAAAGTTGAATTACTGCCGCTTAGGCTGAGATATTCTTCCAATGGATAAGTCAAAATCCACGTATTGATCTTTGAATATTGAAATATTCTCTAACTCATGTACATATGTTTGTATGTACGGCTTTAGACGTTTTATGGTAATTGAGCCTCCAGTTTAGTGTATATGTACATTGTGCTAGTTGTATGTATATTTTTTTAATGATGAAACAAATTTTATATTTTATTTTAGAGTAGCAACTTGTGAGGTACTAAAAAGTACAGTGTATTTTTTTTATTATCTTGGGTCGTCCATTCAAGCTTTATTGTGGGATTAGTTTTCCCGTCAACAATGAGTAACGGGATCCAGATAAAACAAGTTCGCCTTCGCTATCGTGCCACGACATGTTCGACGCTTGGCGGGTTGCGGCATGAACGATAACTCGCGCATGCGCTCCAACGCAAACTCGTCAGACGGACCGGCCAGCAGAGGAGCGAGAGGTCAGTCTACACAATCCGATCAGCACGGTAAGACCAACGGTGCGCTGAGATCTTAACCTCACGCCGGCCGAATTGTTCGTGAAATACGAACATATCGAATACTTCTTGCTATTGGTAATTTATTACTTCAATTACTATACTTATCATAATTAACCTTTCGTTCATATTCTGTATCGTTTTTAAATGTTGTGCTACACGAAATTAACTTATAACGTATTATTCTTGGTATTCTTTTATTTTACTTACTATCTTACTTAATCTATATTCGTGCAATACGGACCTAACTTTTAAATTTGGTATTAGTGGCTCTTTACTTTACTTACTATCTTACTTACTCTATGTTCGTGCAATACGGACCTAACCTTTAAATTTGGTATTAGTGGTTCTTTACGTTACTTACTATCTTACTTACTCTATGTTCGTTCAATGCGGACCTAACCTTTAAATTGGTTATTGGTATTAGTGGTTCTTTACTTTACTTACCTTCTTACTTACTTTATGATCGTGCAATACGGACCTAACCTTTAAATTTAGTATTGGTGGATCTTTACTTTACTTGTTATCTTACTTAAACTATGTTCGTGCAATACGGACCTAACTTTTAAATTTGGTATTAGTGGCTCTTTACTTTACTTACTATCATACTTAATAAATGTTCATGGAATACGGACCTAAAAAATAAATTATTGCTCTGGCTCTATTACTACTTCTCTTACACTTTTCTTACTTAATCTTTGTTCATACGATACTGACTAAACATTATATACTATTCTTATCGTCGATATTACTTTTGTTCATACTATTTTACATAACATATAGTGTGTTTCGGTTGAGATAGCTTTGATTTAGACAGAGATTTAGGTAGTTACGTTTTTGTGTATTAATTTGCATCTACTCATTTTAATATATATTTTGATATAACTTTAATTGTACCAAAGTACAAGTGTATGAAATAATAACATTTTATTTATGAAGTAGTTTAACTTTTCCTTTTTTGTTAAAAAAGGCCTTTCTGTGATGCCGATTTTAATCGTAATGTGTTACCTGCCAATCTTTTCTCTGACACATGCAAAACACTATTAGAAAATATTTTTATAATGATGTAACTTTTCCTTACATAATTATGTAATGTTATTAAAATAAAGCGTAACTTGCCTTTCGATTTATTTCATAAAATTAAATTACTCGACCAGATTGACAGTGTTTTCTGGGATTATTGCCTCCAATTGGAGAAGTCTATCAATTGAACAAATTCTCACTACACTGTACATATATGTTTTCCTAAATTGCCAGATTACTTTAAGCTACCAAAAGAAAGTGAGAGAGAGAGAGAGAGAGAGAGAGAGAGAGGGAGAGAGAAAGGGAGAGAGAGAGTGAGAGAGAGGGGGGGGAGAGAGAGAAAGAGAGAGAGAGAGGGAGAGAGAGAGAGAGAGAGAGATGTTGTTTATGTGTGGAGTGAGTGTATAAGTGTGTGAGAGGTTCCAAGCTTCCTAATTAACTGCTATCGATATTATATTTTTATTTTTGATAAAGTTTGTCAAAATTTTTATTATTGAATAATCATACACTTGCTTTGTTGTAGAAACGATGTATTTGTTATTTTCTGTTTTATTATATTAAGAATATATATACGTTACAATTATACACATTTATATTGTAAGTAAATCTCACACACTCGATCTCCACACACAGGCTACGCCGTGTGGAGAACGTTTCCTGTTTTTGTATAAATGTGTGATCTTTATTTACAGGAGGAAATAAATATTCATTCGTTATTAACTGTCTTAATGCAAAGATCTAGATGTTCTTTCTAGATTCTCTTTCTGAGAATTTATATAACTGTAAAAGGCTTACGATTGCTATTTCTTAACAAGTAATAATTATTCATTGTTACCATGAAAACACAATTTTAAAACCTAATACATTTGAAAAATATCTTAGTACAGTGACATCGTGTCTAATTTTCAACTTGATACGGAAAGATTTAGCAGACTTCCTATTCAGGATTCATCCGAACTATGACATGAACACCACGGCTGGGCCTCTGTCGTTTTGACTAGAATATTCTTCAAATGGATAAGTCAACACAACCAATTTTTACAGAAAACAATTCACGTAGATGTTGTCTTGTATATATAGCTCTATATGTTGTCTGAATATTGGTGTTAAACAATTAGGCCTTGCGATTAGATTATAGCATTAGATTAGTAGGCATTGACTTATTTATCTGTAGAACAGCAGAAGTATTATAACCTACTTATTTACTGTATATTTAGCTATATGTAATTACTCTATGGACTCCGGCCACTACGTCACATACATGTCCATTATTAGCAATATCGCTGAGGCAGTGCAGTTGATTAAATATAGTATATTAAATATTGGCTTTTTAGACTGAACGAAAGTGTGTAAAGTATCGTAGACAAACACAAAGTAAACAAAAAAGGTAATTTACAAATGTATAAATAAACGTATTTATACTGGCCCTAATACCATGGAATGCTCTAACCTGGGTGCGGATAACAGTGTCATTGCAGTCATTGCTGTTGCTTCTATTAACAGTGGTGAATGCACGGCTGCTGTTTTAAGCACAGGCAGTCCCAATCCCTGCCAAGGTTGGTCATTAGAAGTTTTGGAAGTTAAATTTTAATAGATCTCGTATTCACTTCCTTTGTGACATATTTCTCTGTATATTATTATCTGAGGGTGATTTAAAATTTATTTCTATGTCTGACGGTTAGTTGCTTTTAATTTAACGTTTGTTACGATGTAGTAGACTTTTCTTTTCATATATTTCAGGCTTGATCTACTTTTACTTGTTCTTTTTTTCCACCGTAATTTGCTTTAAAGTGATGTGCAGAAACAATGTTACAAAAGATAAAGGATGCTACCGACTAAATCAAAACCAAACAGCAGTTATTTCACAAAATAGTTTTAAACTACCAAAGTAACATATATGTTCTAAACGAAGAATGTGTCCACCTAGGTCACTGAACAATTTAACTGATTAAATTAACGTATTAGAGATTATGTTTTTATGTATTTCTATTAAATGTAACTTATGGTCTCACCGTTTTAATTTTCTCAGTTAATTGTTGTCTTGTGATGTTTTTAATGTGTTTTTAAGTTATGAAATATGTTTAAATTAAATTTTTGTCTTAGTTTTTTTAATAAATATTCGTAGTTAGAAGATCCAGTTAAATCTATACACATTTTTGGACTTCAGAGACGACAAAACTATGAAAGTTTTGCAACGGATTAGCGTTATAAATGGAATTGTTTGTTAATTACAAGAATTAAGTTAGGCTGTATTAAAAATCTGTGGTAACTTTAATTTTCTCACGTTTTGAATGTAAGTACAAACGTACCGATTAATAAAAAAGTAATCTCGCTTATTTTGTAGTTTGATCAAGCATTTTAGTCTGTTAGGAATAGAGAAATAGGAATAGAGGAAATATTCACAAAATTTTTTTGCAGAATATTAGAGAAGAAAATATTCTAAGAGGAGTCTGTCTTTGTATATTGTGGAATTACAGTTAAATTTATGTTTGATTCCAATGGTTCCTGGACATGAACACTGAATTAAATATGAACTCATATTCAACTGTTATTTTAATTAACTGAACAATAGGTTTGCCTGTCAAACAGGGGATATTCCGAAAACAAATTCAGCTACTGACAAAGTCCGTGTCCCTAAGTGGATATACCTCGTTCTATCCTTAGAGAAGCCTTTTACGTGAAAAATTATTATAATTTAATTAATCATATGTGTTTTTTAATAGTTTTTAATTAGTACTCAAGCAGTACCTATCGTATTATTATCTATTCCTGACACAATACTGCAAAAAGCTTTGTCTATTTAATAGACAAAAATTCAATGAACTGTTTTGCAGCAAATGCTGGGCTTTATAAAGTGTAGTGGACTAGCTAATGGTTTGCAGAGAGCTTACAAATCAGTTCATCCTATTTCCTCTCTCTGTCTTGATCTAAATGCTGATCCTAGAGTATGAGCTCTTTAGTACCGCATGTCTTTTATTGCACAGTAGTATTATTATTAGTTACTTCTAACGCATTAAATGGTTAAAAAATACCGGTAATTGTTATCAAATGAAGCTTCTTAAATAATCTTTCATATCAAGCACATTAACAAGCAATCATCCCTAACGGAAAAATATAAGCCTTATGATGCGTTGCACAAAGCCTGCAAAAATACAAACACACATAAACAATGATTATATTAGTAAATATAACATAGTGTCACTTAAAAATACTGATTAAAAAAATACTAGGGCGCAGAAGTTAAGTTTGAAGGACACATTACAGAAATAGTAACATAAATGTGAGAAAACCTACTATTAGGGATTATCCTAACGTTATTAAAATATTTGATCTTGTCGAGCAGGCGATTTTAAATTGAATTTCAATGATGTTTAGTTGTAGTTGTATACTATACACATTAATTTAAATTTAATTAGAGTATTTACAGTATTCCAAAGTAATGGGTTTGGATGAAAATCTAAAGTTTTTTCAACTATTTGTAATTCGTGTTTTGAGTATAAAATTCTGAAAATATAAATTGAGGAGTATTGGATAATCGCACATGCACACTAAGTACATACATTCAGAGGCTACATAGAATGGTTGGAGATTAATTTGTAATCTCGAGTTCGAATACATCTTCCGCCACACTAGTATTTAACAAACTTTTTCAAGCTCCACTTTGTCATCTTGGCTAACTTCCTTGAATTTTTACATCGGTCCTTGATAATATTCTGGACAAAATTGAGACGTTCTTCAAGAGTAGTGAGTCCTCAAAAACTTTGAATTCAGTTGAGTTTCCACAATTATAAAGTGCTCTGTATGCATGGTTCAAGCAAGAAAGAAGCAGGCATACACCTATTTCAGGTGACTTTCTTATTGAAAAGGCCTTTTACAACAAAATAATGAAATGGATAACTTCGTGCATGTGTTGGTTGGCTGGATTAATTAAAAAGGCGTTTTGGAATTAGATTGCTAAAAGTTTCTTGTGGAAGACTCTCATGTGATGTACATTGAGTCTTTTAATGCTGAATTAAAAAAAGTGTTGATGAAATGGGCCGGATAAGGTTTATAATGCTGATGAAAGTGACTTGTTTTGGCGCCTTTTGCCCAAAAATATATTCGTGCATAGAGCCGAAGCCAGTGCCCCTGGCCGTAAATTGGCTAGACAGGATAACTTTTACGCTTTTTTCCAATGCTAGTGGCACTCACAAGCTGCAATTGCTCGTCGTTTGTGTGTTAAAAACAGAACCTGCCTGAGAAATCCTTATTACTTCTTGACAATTAATTGTCCTGGTCTTCCCGATGAAGATGAATTAAGGTCTGTTGATGGTCAAATCTGCACATTATTTTTGCCTACAAATGTCACCCCGTTGCATTCATTTTGTGTTAAAAATAAAAAAAATCTATCAAAAACTGTTTTCTTGCCACGAGTAAGTAAGCATTTCCATTTCGTGGTTTTTCTTCCCAGTTAATTTACAGTAGTTTCTCAATGTTGCAGTATAATGTCTGTACGATCTGTAAACATGTTTTTAATTAAATACAGTACTATAAGTAGGGTGTGTTATTTTTTACATAACCTCCACTAATCCGGTGATTTCGGTAATCCGGCTCTTCAAAACCCGATGTAGGGATGGATTAGCGAGATCCTATTGTACATGATGCTTTGTTGTCCGTTGTAGCAACATAAATAAGTATTACATTAGTTGATATTTTTACTGAAATCACGCTCTGCTACGACAATGTAGCGCTTTTAAAGCTACATTGGTTGATGTTTTAAAATTAAAACTTAAATTACATGAAAAGTTTGAGAAATAAATATTGGGATTTACTTTTAATTAGATTGTGAGAAGTTAGGTTATAAACGAATATGTAATCCTTTGGCAAGTTAGTGCTGTAAATTTGAAATTATTAGGAAGGCGGCTCACTGCCTTGAACTGATCAGAACTTGTCTTGTACTGCAGTTACGTTAGATCTGAGAAGGCTATTGTTCTTAAGTTTGATACGGCTGGGCCAATGAGAGAACGCCGTGGATGTTCATCAGAAGGGGGGGAAGGGTTACTATAAAGCTGCCAGCTCATAATTTTCGGCCCTTTCTTTTGGTTATTATCGTGAATTAAGTTGATAACAGTGCGCCATGTTTCCAAATTTTTTTTCCACGAGGTATTTTGAGGTAAGCACCAAATTTATTGTACGTTATATTGAAATAGTCTTCCAGATCAGATATTAAATTAATTTTGTTGCCTTTTTTATAGTAAAATTTAATTTATAGAAACTATAGAACAATCTGCATAACTGATTCTTGATGAACAATAGAGCACAATAGAATCATAAAAGTTACATTTGGTTGAAATTTGCAAGAAAAGTGAATTAAAATTGAACTTTTATAATAACTGATGGAATTTTGGAAAATTTAGTAATTTATTATTATTTAATTTGAACTGTTTTATTGTGAATTATTAATTGGAACTAAATTGATCTTTAATAATTTTTTGAGATATTGTATCTGAATTGCAAAGACTTGAAAGTTAAGGTACAACTAGTGGAAAGAAATTTTATTTTTTATTTTTGAATTTTGAGTGAACTTAGTTAGAAGTGAATATTTTTATTTTGGTTATTTCTAAGTAGTACTTGATTTTTATTTGAAAACTTTATTATTTTATTTCAGAAAAGAGCTCTGATTTTTATTTTAATATATTTCACTGATATTTTTACTTCTTTAAAAAAGACCTGTTTAATATTAATAACCGGTTTGTCAATTCTTTGTCGAAAATAGAGTGATGATAATTCTGAAACACTGAAATGTTTAATTTGCCAGTTTAAAATAAATCCATTATTTTGATTTAGAACTGTGATTTTTATTTAAGACAAACCAGATAATATTTAATAGTTAAACATCTAGTAACAAATTTTATTGAATATTCACTCGGAGCTTACTAATAAAAAATATTTTATATCGTCTTGGATGTCTGAATATTAATACCTACAATCCAAGTCGTTATATACCTCAATTAGGGAGGTTGTTATTTTATTGTTGGTTTTCGTTAATTAGCAGTAAGTAGGCATTTTTAGATTTGGATGTCGTGTGTTTAAGTAACTATCACCAAATTTTCAGGGTATGCTAACGACACTATAATGTAGTTCCCTGCCATATGTTTTGAGTATATTTCACAAAATATTAAGAAAATCTTTTTAAGAAATATTAGGAAAAATTGGTATTTTTGTAAAAGAAATCTTAAAAAACGTTCACCTTTTAATTCAATAGTTTTGTGCTACATGACATAAAATTAGCATTAATTGCATTCGCACTCCCCTAAATGGTTGTACTTGTAAATAAAACTAACTCATTATTCACAGCACAGTTAAAGATCGTGTTAGTTACCAATAATTATTGATCTCATTGTCATGTTTGGACTATCCGCCCAGTGTGTCAAACCTCGGCTAGGGCTGATATCGTAGCTGAGTGATAACTGCATTGTCGAAACCTTTTGTTATCTCTATCAACTTCTCAGTTTTGTTTTCCTTTCACGTTTCCTTTCCTCCAATTTAATCATTTCGCATGAACTCGGTAAAATGTGATAATTAAATTAATCAATTCAATAACATGTATTTTATTTTAACTAAATATAACGGAAAGTGGAAAGAAATTGCCTAAAAATAAGTTATTCATTACCTCAAATAACTGCTATTAAATAATATTTTATGAGTTGTACATGATAATTTTAAGGTCGTTTGTAATGTATAATTTAAAGTAATTACTGACAAAAATGTTATATGGAGGTGGTACGTATTTTATAATTTATTTTAGCAATCACCCTTCAAAACTTTAGATGAAAAGTAACCCCTCGAGACAACTAATATTATTTATACAACAAAGAAATAAAATATAATCTAGTTTATATCTTGGGCGCATTAAAAAACTTGAAATAACTAAAAGTCTTTTTTGTCCAAGATTAGATTAATCATATTTTATGTTTAGACCAGATATCACCATATAAAAGGTCTAGAATATTTATTATTTTCTTTTACAAGTATTTTTACGATACTTTCCTTTAGATAACCAATATATTACTGTGGACCAAGTCAGTATGCATATTTAACTATTAGTTAGAAGAATTTATTATACAAAGGCCCAAAATATAAATCTATTTCTTACATATAACAATTAACTATGCCACGTTACCATGAAAACAGCAACTTCTAAACCATAACACTTTCCAAATATGTTGCAAATAGAGTGGCCACATGATTCATTTTGCTCCTGTAAAGTCGGTACGTACAGAGTTAGCAGTGTTCGCTCTGCTTCGGATCTTTGACCCTGACACCACGGATGAGCCTCTGCTGTTTTGACGGCAAGATGTTTCAAATGGGTAAGTCAAGGTATCAAATTGTTCATTGAAATTACCTCACGTAGATGTTTTTTGAATATTTATGTTGAACAATAGCCTAAAGTTTAGACTGTAGCAACCCATGTATTTGTCTTATTTCCTGAAGGAGAGAAAACTCAATTATTGTATCCTAAATTTATGTACATGTTACAATAAAATTACTGTATGTACTCCGGTTACTATGACACAAGAGCCCGTATATTATTAATATTACCGCTAAGACATAGGGTAATACTTTTCTTGCTGTATTTGAAATTGGTATTGCTGTATTTCAATAATTGCTTAATTGCTGACTCTTTGGGAGCATATAGTATTAGTCACATCAAACTGATTCAGATTCCATGAAGGAAAATAATTATTATAAAGTTCTTCTTTTCAATTGTTTGGTACCCGTGAAATTCATAGGTCTGATTCCTGCTTCCAACGGGCGAAGAAGCCCGCATCATATACGAGTAGACAATTGAACGAAAGAAAACTTGTTACATCAATGGAATGTCAGTGTGATTACTCGAATTTTGCTGCAGGCAATGACTGACTGACACCACTCAATCGATTAATTAGTTTCTTATTAGAATCAGGAATTTGTCCGATTCTTCTTGAATTATCGTGTTTTCGAAGGGGAAATAAGGTTAACAGGAAACTAACGTCCTATTTTAATTCTACTCCTATATTTTCAACAAAATGTTTTTTAAGGGCATATACTAAATACCAGAGGGCTGCTTGAAACCACACCATTGTTGAATTAATGATAATCCAATTGATAAGCTTAATAACCTCGTAAAATATTTTTAGATAGTTTAAAAAAATATAAACCTGTTTCAATTATATTTATAGAACTTTCTATAGCATTCGACTGTGTGGATCAATAATAAATTTTTTTTAAATGAAGATTTCGGTGTCCAATTACGTGGCTTGCTTTTACCACAAAAATGAAGCATGTTTAATTGATAAAACTGTCTAGTTCACAATATTTTGTTAAATATATATTAACATTACATTCATAGTCCCACAAGAATCGATTCTTGGATCTTTACCATTCAAGGTGAACGTCAAGAGATTGAAAGATGTTGTCAAAAAGATACAATTTATTTAATATGCTGTCAACACTATACTTTGTTTCAAAAGAATCACAGGTATCAGTAAACCAAATAAATATTATTTTATAATTGCTTGCTTGTAGTATTATACTCAAACTAATTATTATGTATTTATTAAAAATTTTAAATCATGTTTCAGTAAGCTATATAACTTATCCTCCACGCGAGATGACACAGTAACGTAAGTATTTGGGACATTTCAGGTTAAAATTTAATGCCATTCTTAAACTACAGTTTTGCTCACATCTCAAGATTTTTATAACACTCTTTTATAAGGTATTATAAATAAAACAGCCAACTAATTGATGTCATATTTGTGATTCGAGGGTTTTGTTCTGAATATTTTCAGGTGGCTTCGGTCCTGCGTCGGCTTGACGTCCCTCTTTTACATTTTCACGTAACACTACTCCACGTGTGTTGCAAAACACAAAAAGTATGACTGATGATTGAATGGAAAAGTGTGAAAGTATGCGTGCGTGTAGAACTACATGTAATTACAACAGTGATTCTCCACTACACAACATCTTAAGGTATACTAAATTTATTTGCTTTTATTATGCTTTAATTTTACGTATGTGTTCAATAAATATACATATAATAATAATATTTATTTAATTAAGGTATATTTATATAATTTTATGGGTTTTGGGAACTTTATGGTTGAAAATGATACATTATTATATGCTGTCTTTTCTGATTGTTACAGGGTGATGTCGTCAATGCGGCAGGAAGTTGCCCCACTCACACTGATACACACACGACACATACACTAGGTAATGTATTGTTCTAATTTAAAATACAATCAATTTGGTTGAAACTGTTGTTTCAGAATGGCACACTAATATTTATTACTTTAGTGTATGTGCATATGAGAACATTTCATGATCTCATCAAATTACTCATAATCTTAAAAACATATGTAATTTCTATCTTAGAGTCCTGTTGAGGTCATATTTCCTAACACACTACTACATTCATCGTCTTATAGAAATAAAGTTGATATCATAAAATATAGCAAAACAAATCTGATATTTTATTCCAATTTTATAAAATATAAAATTTTTTAAATTCCAATAATGTCCTGTATATTATGTCAAACCTGTGAATAGTTTTGAATATAAAAAAATGTTAAATTTAATAAAATAAAAAAGTTGTTTTGTACAATTTGATATTTTTCATTGCTTCCCACTTATGACGTTGCCTTCAGTTTTAACGTGTGCAGCACTTGAATCATATAATATATATGATATAAAGTTCTTAATTTTTACCTTTTAGACTAAACTTAAGAGTAGATAGAAACGTAGACACACACACACACAAAGGAATAGAAAATCGTTGTGGGTTTACAAATTTATTTTACGTATTTATTTGGCGCCACCATTGCTTGTTTGCCTGTCCTAAGATTTCTACCTTATGATATTATTTTGAAAAGTATTTCTTTACTTGTTTCTTTTTAAGTGGTGTACGTCCAGTAATCCAGATCCGATTGTTATAGTTTATACACTTAACTTGGTTTTTAGAAATTTATAGGAAGTTCATCTTAGAAAATAAATCGTCATATTTGACAGTTATGGCAGTGATCGACATTGAAAAGTATCAATAGGGTAAAAATATGAAATAATAAAGTTTTCTCTTTAATTATATTTCTTACGCTTTACACACCACAGATAACACCCAGACAAATAAATATATTTTAAGTTATATGTAGATATTGTAACTAACGATTTTGTCTCCCTTTAATATCCTGACAAAGTAGCCTGGTTTACAATCAATTTCTTCCAGGTTAACCAGTAAACTAAGATTGGTTGTATCATAAGCTTTTTATGAACGCGTAGGTCACCCTTCGTTGTAACTGTTCTATCTGATTCATCTAGACAATGTTGTAACAGCTGTACTACATGTTTATGTTTATAAGCATTAATGTTAGTGTTTCTTATTTGGATTAAATATAAATATACAAAATTTACCATAGTTAATAGTATATCATGCCACTAGTCAAAAGCGAGGTTGTTTCGTCAACCAAATATTATCATCCACTAGGAGATCATAGTGGAACAGATGTCTGCTAATCAACCATGAGTTTTAGCTACTTCAGCTATCATTAAATTCCATATAAAGAGTAGTCTGGGTCCGAAATATATATTCAACGTCACAAAACCGTAGGAGGAATGCATATGTTATTAGCTGCAAAGCGCTCACAATTCTTTCCTCAACCTTCTCCTTTGAAGCATAAATTTGGGATAAATGTAAATTTGTTCCAGTGTCCCTAAGAAAAGGCTGTTCTTCAATTTTTCCTTGATAAAGAAACGGCGGAACTACACTAGTGCGAGATCACTAGCCGCTAATAGTGATCCCCCGGCTTTTCCCCGAGGCTCTGATGGTGTGTACTGATAGGATTTGATACATTTACCGGTTTAATTTCCTCATTTCCCGTGATATCAGCAAAAAAGGTTTCATTTTCCACTGCTAGAACTCAATTAAATATTCAATCACGAGTTAGACCTGGTTCCGTCTCCTTTGACTTCACCAATTTATTGCCTTAATGTATTTCTCCATAAAGATCTCCGGGGTGTTGATAATGTTAGTAGCCTCCACTAACTGTGGTCGTGAGCTAATGGAAATTATTAACGGAAGATGTTACTAAGAATATTTAATAAAAGAAATATTTCATGAGCTTAATGAATCTACGAATTTATTTATTATAAAGTTCATATAGAAACTAAATTCATAATGTTTTCAATATTTAGTCGTTTTTAATCGATGTCAATTTAACCTTTATGAAAAGGTTAGTCCAATATTTAGCACTGGTCTTATCGTTCTATATGTGGAAACGTGGAATTCTTATCATATGAGAAGAATGATAAGAATTAATTCAAAAGTATCTATAATATAACGGTTCTGTTGATACATCTCTCAAGTCAGCACATTGTGCACTTGAAAGATTGGGTGGAATTGAACAAGAAATCCTCAGTGAAGTTTAATAACAGATGGAGTAAGCTCTACGAGTATATGTATATTACGTAAATTGCAACCGAGAATAGAATACATTTTCGTTTAATATCAACCGGTTTGTCACATAAAAATACTCGTTTCTTGTCTATATCTACTCAAATTTCAATACTTAATAAAAATTATATAACCTGAAAATAATAAACGCTGTTATCAAGTATTAATACTTTAAAATTCAATACGTCTTAGTGAGAATTTGCGGATCTACATTCTTCTCTTGTTGAGGAAGTGCATATTGCCTTCGGTAGAATGCAGCACACGTGACGTAACATAAATATCTCAAATAACCAACCTAAAAAGGGAGGGGAGTATTACATGTTAGAAGGGCGACGACCTCCCCAAGGACAGGCCCTAGTACCATGTAATGATCTAACCTGGGTGCGCATAGCAAGTTTCACTGCAGCCATTGCTGTTTGTTCTAGTTATTATGGATGCACGACTACTGTTTTAAGCATAGGCAGTCCCAATCCTTGCCAAGGTTGGTCATTTTATATTCTTAAATTTAAATTTTATTAGATTTATTTGACACTTTCATCCCTATATAGATCGGGAAGTTTTATCTCATATAGCCTACATTTACTTCGTAACTTATTTTCTGTCTGTATATTATTACCTGACGGTGATTTGACATTTATTTCTAAATCTAACTATTGGGTGTTTTTAATGTAACGTTGTTATGATGTTTTTAGACTTTATTCTCCGTATCTTTCAGGCTTGGTCTATTTATTCTTACTTTTTTCTATATTTTCATAGTAATTTGCTTTAAAATAGATGGTTATTTTGCACAAAACCCTGGAAAAAATTCACGGATGAAATTGTAATCAACTATCCAAATCGGTATAAAATATTTTTGATTAGTTATGCCTGATCTATGCTTAACCAGTGAACTGTATTAAAAACTAAAACCACTGTGGCCCAAAACGCTACAGGCGAAACTACCTTCGCCAGAGCACTAGTTTATCGTGTTAATCGTTACTTTCAACTAGAGTAATTTCAACGATTGGCGTCCATATCAGTTCAATATATCGTGAAAGCTCAACTTTACGAACATAAAAACCTGTTCAAGTTCCCTAACCGGATGGATTAAAAATAGGGCTTCCACTATATTATGTTTTTAAACTGAAATTAAAACTAACTATCTGTTTTGACAGGTAAAAAGTTTAAAACTCCTACAATCGAGTAAAATTGGTTTTATCTTGCTTAAAAGGCGTTTCAAGCTATGACACATGTAACGTCTTTCAAAATATCATTATAAAGGGTAGTCCCAAAGGAGAAACTTTTTCGGCTAGTCTCTAGCCTAACTGTAGGAAAATTCAGCATTCCACGCTGACTAACGCATCGATCAGTAACCTCTTCCCGGGAACTAAGTCTCTCACTAAGGTACTGCGGCTCCTTTAGAGACAAGACTTATTGGACCATGCAGCACGTCAACATCCTGCAGAAGACTTCCATAGGAAGCAGGTAGACAGCCTCGCGATAAGTGGAACGCTTAGTGAAATCGTGATTAGATGTACCTTACTTCGGTGTTCTGCAACTTTAGAATCCTTCCCATGGCTACTCTCACATAGTGCATAGCGGTAATAAAATCTGACAAAGTGACAGACTGCATGTGGTCTACTTTGGCGGGTTTCAGTAATAGTTTTATAAACCTATAGAGTCCCTTAAACCTTCAATAGGATTGATGAATGACGTAGGTGACGTAATCAGAAAATATGAGCTCTTCTTTAAGGTCTATGCCCAGCGGCACATACAAATCAAATCAAATAAAAAAAAATCGTTTATTCTCCAAAAAAAAATTACAAATGATATAATTATATTAATATATTCATTGTCTAAAAATATACAATTACTATAAATATTTGGGTTTTTAACGTATATTGTGTAAAATAAATTTATATTTTTCTAATTTAATTATTTGAGAAATATTCTCACATGGGCTACTAAAGCCTGTGCGTGAGAACGAGTCACCACAAAGTACTTGATTGGTATTTCAAACCTTAAAAATGTTTGTTATATCTTATTAAGTAAAAAGAAAAATTAAATAAAATAAAGTAAAAATAATGTTTCATAGAATGAAAAATAAAACTAAAGTGAGAATGTATCTAGATGAAGTAAGTGAATAGACATAATTATTAGAAGGACAAACGACCAACACTGTCGGAGATCAAGACCACGGACAGGCCTTGGTGGCAACTCTTAGTTTGCAGACGGACATCGGAAAAACCTGCGTACAAAAATTCACCATTCCTTATCATCGAGGGTTGTTATCTATATTTATGGCATCAACGTATTAGTCTCGCATGACCTCCCCCAGAAGACACACACACTCAAGTTCACATAACACACGCGCGCGCAAACGCTCGCGTGCAGCACACACACACACACACACACACACAACACAACACACACACACACACACACACACACACACACACACACACACACACACACAACACACACACACACACACATTCGCACACACATATTTACACAAAAACTAAAAAACTCGCTCACTCTATATTACTTATTTCTAATATTTACTTACAAGCCAACATACATACAATCTTATTAGGTATATACTCCCAAACAAACCCAAATGCTTCCAGTATATTTCAAACATACTCACGCGTACATCCTTACATGCCTGTTACACCAACACTTTATATTCATTTTTCCGCCTCCCATCCCAACCCACATCATCTATTGTCTATAATTTGATGTAATTAAGAATTCAGTAACGATCTCTTCCCACCAAATTTAGCCAATTAATAATTCTTCTTTTTAGAGAAAACATTGTTATATAATTAGTATTTTTTATGGAATCCGGCAATTTATTAAAAATAATGTGTGCTATATAATATGTATTAGTAGTTAGAGAAGGTTTTAATTAATCTCGGAATTCTAGTCTGTCCCTGTAGTAGCGTATCTTGTGGAATATTCATGAGGCAAAGAGTCAAATAGGTTTGGTTGATGTTTAAAAACGTAAATAACAAGTGCTTTGATGTAAAGCTGTCTAACATCCAAAACTTGCATTTCATTGTACAAAGCATCCGAAGAGTACCTTCGACACCTCCCCAATGCCGCCTTCATAATAGATTTCTGTGTGACGAGAAGCCGATCTATAACTGTCCTGTAAGCACCCCCCCCATGCTAAAATTCCCCCCTCAATAATTGACTGCACATATGCGAAATATGCCATCCTAATTTCTCTAATTGTCAGCACTTCATGTAATTGTTGAAAAGCGAAAATCATTTTCCTTAATCTCTTATTTATATAACGTACGTGTACAGTCCCACGTCAATCGATTGTCAAACATAACGCCAAGATATTTATACTCATTAACACGGTCAATTATGTCACAAGGGCAATCAGTATTACGAGTGAAGTCGTCGCATACGTGGAGCTTAATACTATTAATCGAAGTGTCGCTGGATTCTCGTAATGATAAGGGCATAAATTTTGTTTTAGCAACGTTCAAGGTTAACAAATTTTGATCAAACCATTTTTTTTTACTTTTGACATACTTTGAGCTGCTTTTACGAAAATATCGTCCCACGTTTCCGCTTGGAATAAAATTGCAGTGTCATCAGCAAAAAGATACAAGCTACCGGAAATATTGATTTTTGAAATATTATTCATGTAAATTAAAAATAATAATGGTCCCAAGAGTACTCCCCTGGATTACACCATAGTTGACGGGTTTCAGGTCACTATTAACACCATTGATAGTTGTAAACTGCTCTCTGTTAGCCAAGTATGTTTGGAACCAGTTAAATGATGTTCCACGTACGCCAATCAAATGAAGTTTCTGAAGTAATTTTTTTCCTGTCTACCGTATCAAAATGCTTTTGCTAGATCTAGAAATATTAATAAACATCGGGTTACCTTTGCTTAATGCCAAATTGATATCTTTCGTTACTGAGAACAGCGCATCGGCCACATTTTTAGATCTCCTGAACACCGAAACTGGCGGTCTGTCAGAATATTTAGTCTTTCAATATAATCCGTGAGTTGATTTCTTACGATTTTTCTCTAACACTTTAGAGAAGACACTAAGTAAGCTAATTGGACGGAAGTTAGATTTTTTCTGTAATATCATTGCTCTTAAACAGTGGAATCACTTTAGCAACCTTGAAAGCATCGGGAAAACTTCCCGGAACGTATGCTACTGTTTAATAATGTGTAGCAGAGGTTCACAAAACAGCTGAAAGTTGTCTTTAAGAAAGGAAGCGGAAATGCAATCGTACCCAGGAGCTGAGCCTCCGCGTAGGCTACTGACACAGTTGTATAAGTCTTGTTCCGTGACAGTTCTCTCATAGTAAAAACAGAGTCCACAGTATAGTCGTTATCGTCTACAACAAGTGGACCGCTCGAGTCGATTAAGCTAGCCAAGTTAAATCCAACTTGTGAGAAATAGTCATTGAATTCGTCGGCCCACCTGTTTACTTACATCATTCATCGTTCGCGTACTGTCCTGTTACCTGTATACTGTTCTAGAGGAAATCCGTCATTTTTATTAGTCCTTCCACTCATTTTCGTTGAACGGCTTGCCAAAAAAATTTTAGGGTTTATTGCAATTATTGTTAATTTTTGTCCTAAAGTAGTTCTTTTTTGTAATCCTTATAAGTCTGTCCAGTCTGTTCCTGTATGTCATGAAATAAAGTTTCAAATCAGTATTAAATGGTTGTTTTCTCAAAAGCTTACTCAATTTATCTCTTTTCTCCTGATAGACCGTACTAGGCTTTCTGTAATCCAAGGTTTCAATTTACGTAGTCTCGGTTTGGTATTAGTAATATTTTTACACGCGTTGTCCCGTACAGTCTTTTATAGTGGCTAAAAACAGATTAGCGCTAGTATTTGAGATCCGCTGTGTCAATAACATGAGTCCAGTCACACCCGTTTATGTTATGTTGCAATTTGTATTTGTCTAAGATGTAGTTAGTGGCAATTGGATAGCTTGGATTAGACCGAGGTAATTTATTTCAATGTTTAAACACACAATACTGTAATGATCTGTAATATTATTCGCTATTACAGCAGTTTTAATCTGATCATAGTTATTGTGCTTCACAAATATAATGGTCTATACAAGTCTTACTGTCCCCTACGACTCTAGTCGGTTCCGTAATACCACACATAAAACCAGTCCTCATACATCACGTCCAAGTGATGATCTGTAATTAGTAATACACTATAGTAGATAACGCATTGCTTATTTAAAAGTCAATTTGGCTACAATAGCTCTTTCAGACTGGCACACTAATATTATTTAGTGTATAGTGTACACGAGAATAGTTTATAATCTTAATGTAACTGCAATTACTCATGGCTATTATTTGTTCATGATTTGTATTATTTGTATATTTTCATCTTAATAGTTTATCGCCTTAGATAGATATGAAGTTTAGTATTGTACTTATTTAAACTAATCTGGTGACTTTGCCACTATATAATATGACGACATGTAAAGTAATAGTAAAATTACAGTGTTCCTAGTTGAAAAGAAATGTTATTAACTATACTAAGAAGTGTAGATCTCTAAAACAAGCATATGATCGATAACCTAGTTTGGACGATCGAAATATTTACGTATTATAAAGGGTAGCCAAATCTTATAACTGCGTGAAGGAATATATTATTTTAAATTCTGACGCTTTCTTGTTGCTAATGATCAGCACCGTACAATATTCTATCAAGGTCAGTATTATTTACGGAGATACCTACTAAAGGTCTGACAAAATATATGTTGTACCTAAAGATACTAATTATTCGAAGATACTAGCTTACTAAAGCTCTGATCAAATATGTAGTTTGAATAAGTGTAATGTTTCACAATTATTTCTTATAATTGCATTGTTTGAAGCACTGCCCATGGTACTTAGGAGTCTTTCTTGTGATATAGATCAAATTTACGCAGTAAGAATTGAGGTGCATATCAACCAATAGAATTTTGCTGAGGGTTACCGAAACTTGTTAATCTTATGGGTAACTTAAAAGGTACGCTACCCTAATGGCAACAATAAATGGAAGAATATATCATTTGTAAATAAATATCCCTTAGTTAGGCCACCCAATTTAAATGGTTGTAAACCCAGCGTTACGCCCACTTTCCTGAACCATAGCAACCGATAAATGTTCTTAAATGAAACATCGGTTTTTATCGATGGTTGGAGATGCCTAAAAGAAATTTTAAATATGATTATTAGAAAGAAATAGTAAATATGCCATAATTTAAAAGTTTATTATCACTAAATCGTAAACTCATAAAATGTGGTTCAATCAGATAAGCTGTTGTACCGCAAATGTATATACATGTAATATATAAATCACTATCACAGGCTTACCATTAGAAGAAACAAAAGTCAATGTGACTGTTAAGTAACAATAGTGAAACTGGCAACATGATTTGGTAGCAGTTCAAATATGCATTACAGGGAACCAATCCGAATGTAATTAATTAATCCACGTTTATGTAGTGGCGCGGCTCGGTCAGTATTTAACAGAACTACATGCAAATTCATCTAAAAGGTTCCAAAATAATATATGTTTTGCCCTATTATAACCTAAAACCTTGTAACGTCCTCTCTTAATAGGAAAATAAATTCCTTAAAAACAAGTCTATTATACACAAAAGGTTACCACTGTAAATTAATTACCAAGAATTTAATATTTATGAACGCCTGTATTGAGTTTGCTAATGGACGGAACTAAAAACTTGTGATATAGGATTTGTAAACATAAGCTAAAGATTAATTTGTTTTGTTACGTCTTCTCAATTCATGATACTTTTTAAAATTATCCTAGTATAATTCTATTAAACAAAATTAAATACACTAACAAGGACTACTATCGAGGAAGAGAATAATGTATTTTGATTTACCATTCGGAGTAGTGCCAAGATAGACCTTTAGGTTCTTTCTTCGGAGACTCAGATGTAAAGATTTAATGAGCATTCTAGATGGCAGTTGCCGAGTGGGTTAACTTGCACTAACTGTCGTAACCTCTCACCGGGAGACAGAAATGCACCTATAAGTCCACGTTATATCAAGCCACTAAGACCACAGGTCATAAAATTTGGATTTCATGAAGACGATTGTATGACGACGTATGATTTGTTAAATAAAACAGTGTTTCACCCTAGATCAATCAGACCGATTTATGTCTCTGAAATAGTTCTTGTGCAAAATATTTACACACTGTTACTTGTTTTAATGGAAAAGAAACCCGTTATTAATAAAAAGAAAATAAAAGTAAACATGAAAAATCACGTTTAATAAAGCCAGCTGGTGTAAATGTTTCAGTTACATCTCTGTGGCACAGCTGACAAAATATGTAAATGGTATTGATGAAACATTTTATATCAAGCATCGCTTTGTATTTATTATTGCCAACATTTCCTAGAATACATTTTAAATGAAAAGGATATGTCATTAACATAATTTGGTGAGCTACCTTCTTGTTTTCTTAAAATTATAATCTTGTGTAGTTTCATCAGGGTAAGACTTGCTGGTATTTTATCGATCCATTTTAACCTAAAACTAACTTTTTTCTTAACCATTTTCAGAATACCTTGCCATTGGTTGTCTTTTTCTTGTTGGAAGATGTAAAAAATATGCCCTGTCCTTTTAATTTCAAATAATTACACATTTGAAAAATATTAATAATGAAATAAAACTGATACTTAATTTGTATATATTATTATATCAGTGATTTACAATCAATGTGGACAATTACGGTTACTTATGATTAGCCCAGTATTGTTGCTTGTGAATTGTCTAAATATTCCGCAAAGTTACGTGTTCCATTTTTGTGTTTTAACATGGACCACATCCATTTCTTTTATTGTTGGTTTATACATGCAAGGTAGGAGTACGCTGTACCACGTGTTGTGTAATAGGCTTCGCTAAAGTTGCAAGCTAAATATTAATCACATAGCTCATTTCATTATCGTCATGCTGTCATACAGATAAAGGATACAGAATAGAAAACTTAACACCCTCTCAGTAGGCATAAACAGAATTTTTTAGCCCACTAAGTGCTTCAATAACGCTCAACCAAATTCTACAGTTGAACATGAATCATAGAACTTAATGTTGTCTATGTAGAATTGAAGTATCCTGAATATTTTAATGGCTGAAGATGGTATTTATTGAGATATCATGCTAATGATACATTCACATTTTTGTTCCTTGAGTTAGGTTAAAAACCTGTGTTTAATAATTAGTTCTAGTGAGGTAGGTAGTGTACTAACTAATGATTGCCCTGAAATGATGCGTTGCTAATCTTTACAATAGTTATTTTCTTTTTACTGTGTAAATATTGTACATACTCTCAAATGATTGTACTTAACTTTCTTACTACTTAAGATTTTTTCGTTAAATCAATACTCTGTCATTCCAGACATTTAAATAAAAATTTTACTTATAAATGTATCGGATATTGCAATAAAGAATGCTTTTCAAATTGGAGCTATAACGAAACAGCCAATAACTGAAGACAATTGATGCAGCAAAACTTTTAAATTTTTAAACAAGGTATCTGTGTTATGAAAACATCGATAAAACTAAGGTCTTTATAAATTATATATTTAGAGAAGCTTCGTAAGATATAATGAGACAGAATAATATATTATAAAAATTTGATGATCTAATATACAAGAAGAAATTTACCTTATGTTTTATGTTGTAAATAATTGACAATATCCGCGTGTATCGGTGGTTCACACAGACACACACTACGACAGCAAAGAAATCAACATGCGCATGCGCCAACTTTTACAACAGCTGATATAGCTAAATATGATTTATTCTTTTCCGTACGTTTTCAACGTGTTACATTGTCGGTGTGCAAAGGGGAGCGAGAAGGCAATTTTTTTTTATTTTTACAAATTCAATTTAATTTTTTTTATTATTCCTTGGAATGTCTTCTTTAAGAAAATATAAGGTTCAATGTCGTGGGATGATTATTTAGCTTACTATAAATATTTTTGTAAGCCATGTCACGTCAGATTTTTTACCCTTTGCGCGTGGGCGGGCGCTTATGAACTAAGCTTACATTCATATAGTATACCTTGCAAGTAACTTTTAGTGTGTGTCATGTTATTTTGGTACACCAAAGGCCAAATAAAAGAGTGTTTCTGCAATCAGCTGACAGTAAACCAACAAAGTGAAGTGTATTAGTGTGGCTGACCCTGAACTTCTGAAAAAGTGCCTTCATCAAAAAACTCAAAATCCGAATGAAAGTTTCAATAATGTTGTGGGGTCGAAAATACCTAAAAATGTTTTTGTAAGGCTGAACACTTTTCAACTTGGAGTTTATGATGCTGTTTTAAACTTTAATGATGGATACTGCAGCAAGTTAAATATTTACAAACGCCTGGGCCTAAACTTGAGTGAGAAATCAGCTTGTGCACTTCGCGATTTGGATATTACGCGGAAGAAAAAAGCGGACAAAGCGGCTGAAAATATGACAAAGGAAGCTAGAATTAACAGAATAGAAAAAGAAAAATTGTGTTGGAAGAGGAAGAAGAGAAAGCAGATGATCCAGCCTATGGTGGAGGGATGTTTTGAGCTTATTAGTGAGTTTTGACTTTAATGCTCATTCTCCGTAACTATAATATTTCAATACTTAGGTACATGTTTCTCAAAAACTATTGGAGGTAGAGAGTTGAATTTTTTGTGCGTTTGAAGATGGCTATATTCAACAAATACATGCTAAATCAAGGTCTTAATATTACATTAACCCTTTAGAAAAAAATTAAGTAATGTGAAAATTAAAACTTTTAAAATCATATTTTTCAAAAATTCAAAAACTATAGTAAACTTTGTTAAGAAATGTTAAAACAGCATGTGTTTACTCAATATAGTGTATATAATACGGTGTAAAAATTTCATGTACGTAGTCCAATTAGTTCTTGAGAAAAATGTACCTGAAAATTGGTCATTTAACATTGTCGGGATAGGGCCTTCCCGCTCCCCTTAATGTGTATATATTTGCTAATTAATAAACATTAACTTAATTATTAATCCTCTGACTATTTATTTACAACATTTTATATGAATAATTACAAACATTGAAACATCATATTATGTTACATAAAAGAACAATTTATTAAAGTTTTGGTTACACTACATCAAAACAACTTTAATAATTTTAAATGTTACAAATTGAGTATTAAAAATGTATTATTATTATTAGGAAGACAAAAACGGTATTTTATTGAGGGATAGTGCAGCTCCTGTATGTCACTTTTGTTAGTACTCTCCATATGTCCAGGACGAACCATTCTATTTTATCTGTTTAGTAAAGATCAAACATTTTATGGGACTAGTCTTAGCATAAAAAAATAGGAGGGGTAGAATAAAAATGAAATGGAAAATTTGTCTGTCTCTACAAAAATATGATACAACAATGCACATTCACTGGCATAGTAGGTTACTTGTACTTGCAGTGCTAACACTAAAGTAATGTCATATTGACAGATACTTGATCATGAGATGGGTAATGTGAAATGCTAGCTATGATAGACATCACTAGTTTAATTGTTGATCCGATATTAATGAGGAGTATTTACAGTGGATTGGCGTATGATGGTGTCATGATGTTGTAGCTTTGTAGGATTGTGTGTTGGGAGAGTGTCTTTTGATTGTGGTAAATGTAGGTAGAGGTAGAGGTAGAGAGGTAGAGGTAGAGAGAGAGAGAGAGGTAGAGAGAGAGAGAGAGGAGAGAGAGAGAGAGAGAGGAGAGAGAGAGAGAGAGAGAGAGAGAGAGAGGAGAGAGAGAGAGAGAGAGAGAGAGAGAGAGAGAGAGAGAGAGAGAGAGAGAGAGAGAGGAGAGAGAGGAGAGAGAGAGAGAGGAGAGAGAGAGAGAGAGAGAGAGAGAGGAGAGAGAGAGAGAGAGAGAGAGAGAGAGAGAGGAGAGAGAGAGAGAGAGGAGAGAGAGAGAGAGAGAGAGAGAGAGAGAGAGACTGATACTCCTGATAAACTCTTGTCGATATAATTTTTCTTTTTTATCATTTGGCTTAAAATTTTTATTGTTATCCATTCATCATCACGTTTTTATTTTTGCCGTTATTATCTGGTAGTCATCCTATTCTCTAACACTTGTTTTGTTGTAGCTATGATGTATTTGTTTGTTTTTTTTTATATTACTAGTGTATATACGTTACATTACTACGTTTAATATTGAGGCCTGATTCATTCTTATATACAGAGTTTTCATATTTACAAGCATTTAAAAAAGGTTGTGAAAAAAAGTTAGCGATAAAGCCAAATCTAAGTTTTTATATTATATAAACGTTTTGATATCTTTTAATTATACACAAGCGTAGGCCGATCTGGGTTTTTTTAAAGAAATTTTAAACCCGTTGGAAACTATTCAAATACAAATTTAACTTATATTTCAAATACGTAAATAACTTTAATTTACTTTACATATTGAAAACGTGATATTTTTTGCAAATATAACTACATTAAAATGTCATACTTTGCATAAATATTGAAATAATTTTAAAAAATTTCTAATTTTGAACGGAGGCACTGTTCTACAAGAAATGTAAATGAAAACTTTTACTCTCATAAATGTCAAAAAATCTATCAACAAAAATTCGTTACGAACTGTATGAAATCAACCAAATCTCGAAATAATTCTTAATTTCGAGATATATATAATAAAACCTTCCGAAAAAACTTAATATTTTGCAAAATATTTAACCGACATGTAAATGCATTAAAAAGACTAGTATTTTTAATAAGACAAGTCTCATTAATCCGTCAGTCTTTTCCATGTAGAGAGTAATCAATACATTTTAATATTTAAATAGCTCTTACTGACATTGTTGGATAATTTAAATACATTTCAAAATATGATGAGATTAAACAAAAATTTAAATCTGTTATTAAAAAAGTGACTACATTTTTAAAAGTTGTGAGGAAACTAATTGTAATAAGAAACAATTAAAAGAAATAATCCATCACGTGAATCAATCTATATAGCTAGAAATTTGTAGCTTGACTTTTCATATGAAAAACATATCGTAAACATTACAGCTAAATAAAAATTTCATTATTATCTAAAGATTATATACCTGTTAATAAATTTGAAAACTATTCAAACACAAATTTAATAAATAAAAGTAGTAAATACGTGATATTTATGGAAAAATATGTGACTTTAAATAAGTATATTGCATCAAATACGGTATTTAAATTATTATTTGTTCATACTAAATTTAGATATGAGCCAATTACTCCATGAGACTAAATATAGTGTTTATTACAATTTTTCATTAGAATTATAGAAGTACAGATTGTATTAATCTCTGATTTGCATTATTAGAAAGTTTCTATGGAAACTAATAATAAAATTATTTATGTATTCTTTTATGATCTTGTGTTCGTAATAGGTCGGGACAACATTTAGCGGTGGTGTTTGCGATTTATATATGTTAAACTTGGAATTATCATCCTTTCAATGTTCTAATATAACGTCAATATTATCTATAATAATATCGGTAAGCACCTAGTGCACTTGAAAGATTTTGCAAGATTTCCTATCACTCTACAAGCAAATCAGACAATCATATTGCGTATCGCCTTTATTTATACTATTTAAATGGTAACCGAGAATCAAATAAGTTTACATTAAATTATCTCAAGGGGTTCTTTTTGTATAAATACTCATTTCTCGCCTTTATCTACTTGAAATACTTAATATTTTTTATTTATACTATCTGAAAATATAAAACACGCTTTTATAAAATATTTATACAATACAGTTCAATGGGTTACAAAGATAAATTACGGTTCTACATTATACTCTTGTCTTGTGAATGCATATTTTCTACGACAGATAGCAGCAAATGTGACGTAAACCATTATACCCCAATTCTCCAACCTAATAAGGGAGGGGAGTATTACATGGTAAAAGGGTGAAGACCTGTCGAAGGACTGGTCCTAGAACCATGTAATACTCTAACCTGGGTGCGCATAACAGTGTCATTGCAGCCATTTCTGTTGATTGTATTAACAGTGGTGAATGCACGACAACTGTTTTAAGCACAGGCAGTCCCAATCCCTGCCAAGGTTGGTTACATATATAAACATATATATGTAAAGTAACATTTATTAGATCACGTAAACATTTTGTTCTAACATATTTTACGGAAGTTTATTGTAATGTTCACCAATCATAACGTGTACGAGGATAAAATACCAACGAGTAACAATGATTCTTTTTCTATGTAAAGTGAAACATGACCGCACATCACATCGCTTGGCTTAGCCACTACTTTCTTGAACATTTACTATGTTGAGTGTAATATTCTAACTGTGCTTAAAAACCAGAACAAATAAGTCCTTATTCATTATGTGATATCTTTATATGACATTCTGGCGTGTCACTGGTCCGACAACATTTACTTGTTATATAAAACTTTCTATAATATTAAAAATTCTATTTACTTACTAGTATAAACATTTTTTACAAAATGAGTGCAAGAACTTACCTACAGTATACAGGGTGAGTCTGACCACCCGTGCAGTATTTACAGCTGTCTTAATAACTGACTTCCACACTTTTTCTATCTCTTTTCTCCATAATTTGGCCTCTCCGAATCCGTTAAAGTTGTTTTCAATTTTGAAAAATGCCCTAAAGGGCCCAATTTGAGGGGTAGGGGTACTTTTGGGGGAATTTTCAAATATAAACATGGGTCGTGTGATACATCAATTTAAAGGTCTAATTACACCGAACATTTTGGCGCAAACAAAAGTTAATTATCTTTAACCGTATGTACAGGGTGTACCAAAACGTTTTCAAATAGGACTTTAAAATAAACTACCGTATCACCCTAGCTACAATAAGGAACAGCTCCAGATTTTTTCATAACTTGCTATTGACCTATTTTTCAATAAAATATGTGGTATGGGCATTTTTCAGTGGATTTTCTAAATTTAAAAAATATTCAAAATTTAAGAATACAAAAAATCCTAACACTCAGAATTCTTAAATAGCAACATATAATAAATGTTATATCAAATTAAAGGTCTTTTTAAAACAAACATTTTTTGTATTAAACTTTTTTCTTATCTCTTACTGTTTCAAAATGGCAGCCAAAAAACTAAATTACGTATGTCTGTTTACAAAATGTAACAAATTATTTTTATTTGAACAAACAGGTTTTTCTGATTAAATAAACAGAATTTGTTATAAAATCAGACCAAAATTCAACATGTTTTAATTTTCTAATGTGGCCCAATATTTTTGTAGTAGTTTCCATGGTATCTTTTAAAGATAACATTAATTCATGTATGCACAATCTCAATGCAGTCTTGGAGTAGAAAGGTACTTTGTACCACCCTCAACAGGCTTATCACTTGCGGTATGCTGGCTAGACATCTTTATATGACAAATGTGATATGACTACCCTTAGTCAGTTCATTGGTGTCTGCTGTTACGGACAGCTTGTGGTTTCTCGAAATGCCGTACACAAATGCAGAGGCATTCGATATGCTAATGGTGTTAGGCGAATGTTTTCAAAACTATGTGGCTTCTGCGAGGGTGTATGCCGAACGGTTTCCAAATAGAGAACCTCAGTCACGAATGGCCTTTCAAAGTGACTAAAGAATGCTATTCGAGGTCCGTTATTCGTGAAACAGGACAGGTACAGCCTGACAGCAATAAGGGAAAACACTTGCAAGGCCTGTAAAAAGTGATAGGACACAAGAAGTATTGGCGGCGGTGCAACTAAACCCAAATGATTCTTCCAGAAGAATAGCTATTGATTCTGGTATGAGCCAAAGTTAAGTGGTGAGGATCCTGACTTCATGGTGATGGTAGCATTCAAAGAATGAATTTTTGTTTGTGGACAAGAGAAAAGTTGCTACAAAATGAACATTTTTTTCGAAATTTACTATGGTGTGACGAAGCTACATTTCGGAGCAACGGCGAAGTTAACCGTCACAACATGAGGTACTGGGCTCATGAGAACCCCCACTGGATACGAGAGGTTGACAACCAGAGGTACTGGACTGTGAATACTTGGTGTGGTATTGTTGGTAGGAGAATTGTAGGTCCTTTTTTCTTTGAAGGGCATCTAAATGAAGAGACTTATAAAATTTTTTTAATTAATCATTTGCCTAACTTATTAATAGATGTACCTGAGGAAGTTGTTGGCAATATGTGGTTTATGCACGACGGTGCTCCGGCTCACTACTCGCACAACGTACGACAAACGCTTGATGAACAATATCCTGGAAGATGGGTTTTAAGAGGTAGTCCAGTTAACTACCCACCAAGATCCCCTGATTTGACCTGTATGGACTCTTACTTATGGAGTAGGCTGAAAGACTTAGTTTATGTTTTACGACCGACAACACCCGAAAATATGATGCAGCGAATCCGGAATGCTATAAATTCAATCAGCCACGAAGAAGTGTTGCGAGCTGTAGATAGCTTAAGTTCCAGATTAGAACTATGACTAAGCAAAGACATTTAGCAAATGACGGACCGATGACGGATTCGAGCACCTGTACTAGCAAAATTAATGAAAAGTAAGATTATGGCTAGTTCAGAGGTCATTCAGAGCTATTGAGCAAATTAAAAATTAAAGGAAATTATTTTATTTCATATAATTTAAAATAATTTGTTACATTTTGTAAACAGACATACGTAATTCAGATTTTAGGCTGCCATTTTGAAACAGTAAAAGATAGGACAAATTATGGAGAAAAGAGATAGAAAAAGTATGGAAGTCAGTTATTAAGACAGCTGTAAATACTGCACGGGTGGTCAGACTCACCCTGTATATTCATTAAATGAAGTTCCCACACGTCCGAGTCAGTGATATGGACATAATACAGTGTTACGTAAAACCTCTTTGTTCCTCTAGCACCACAAAGTATATATTATTTTGAAGCTCAATTTTATTTTCAGGTTAAATTACCATGAAAATTATTAAATTACAAAACTCTATAAATCGGAAAAATGAAGATTACTGACTTACAGGAACTCTGCATTGCTGTTCTTCCCCTAGGAGTGCAAACTTTTTCATTTTGTCCCATTTCCAAAATAAATATCTAAGGTATACTTGTTAAACTTATGTAAAAGATAGGGATTGGCGTGTGGTCAGTATCCGACACATGATATATCTGTTTGTAATAATGACTTCTGAGATGACTGTTATGTTTTGCAGTAGCAGCTCTTTCCTATTATCTTAAAATATATCTAATTGGTTTGTTCAACATAAAAAGAGGATAAATTCCTAATCCATGAAACGTATTTGTTATTTGTGTATATTTGTATAAGCCAAAGTGTCCGAAAACCTGATGTCGGTTTAAGAATTCGTGTTGTTACAGCAATGTATAAAAAGACGTTTTGCAAGCATTGGTAGTGTGTACACGATTGTTGTCTTTTACACAAATGTCATAGTTTATATAACACTGATTAAAACATAACCTACATCTAGCGTTTACATGTGTAGTATTATACATTAAATGTCAATGCATAGCTTTTCATAGTTCTCTGTGTGAACCATTCATAATTAACTAACCCGCCTTAAAACAACCTCTAATGAATAATTACAATTAAAATATTTCGCAAGGTTAGTATCTAGAAATAATCGACACAATCTAACACAAATTCACGATGACTAGTAAACTAATTACAATAAAATAGGCAGAACTTGATGTTCAACATTAACTAAATGCCAAACATCTGTATAGAACCCACGGTCTATTTCCCATTAAAATTTGTTGAAGCATAGCTTGCCATTGTCTGAGTGGAAAATACTTTCTGTTCTTAGCTCTGTAGATCGGAAGTTCTGAAAATTCATATACGAGATGAAAACTGTGAGTTAAGCCGAGTACAGTCACTGGTGATTATTTTTGTGATTAATAAACGGTTGACAGATATTTTAAATGAATGAGGCTCTTTTGTTTCATTATCCCACTTATGGAACGATTTTATATATACTATACTAGTCTTCTGACTGTCAATATTGTTTAACTTATCCTATTTTATTCATCTGCTTTAAGTGTGACAATGAAGGGAAGTATATTTTTTACAATCAGCACATCATGATATCAGTGGAAGTATAATATAATTAGATTAACTAGTATAACAAGTATAACTAAATTTTATTTCTATAAATATTTTTACTCACCTACTTAACATCCTCTTACCTTTCTCCGAACATTTACGCATTCTCTTACAGTATGGTTTAACTTTAAAATAATGGTTTACCCTCTCTTCTAGTATACAGTTAGTCATGTTAAAAGATGTTTCGTGTTGTCAAAAACTGTGATGCAACAATGATCCAAGTGTATGAGGAAGGTAAAGAATTAAGTTGACATTACATATTAAATGAATCAACAAAACCTCTCTCTTGAGATATACAAAATATTTATCGTCTCAAACTGTCTGGGGATTGTGTTAAGATATGATTTTGGTCGTGAAAAATCGCCAAAAACACACTTATTTTGTTAAGAATTGTTGGTTAGACACCCTGATTAGTGTTGAACTTGTGAACCTGATTCTATATCTCATTGCGTGTACAGCCCTGACAACATAGTGATTAAAGAAGTAAGGATGTTCAATTACAAAACGTATTATTAGGAATTACAGACATTCAATGAGGAAACGTAAAAACTTAGGCTACCTTGCTAACGTTTAATAAATAACACTAAGTTTTCTGATTTCGTGTAAATGCTTCGAAAAACACCTGCTTTAATTATACAAGAAGAATCTTTGAAAGCATGGCTGGTGATTCAAAACCTTTGTTGTTGGTCCTTTATATTGTTGACCTAAGCAATCCCACATATACACAACGTAGATAAAAGAAGTCTCACTGGAACATTATCCACAGTGCGAACCAACGGCCAGACGTAGGAACTCGGATTCTCGCATTACTAACGACTTCTGTTGAGTAGTCCTTGTAAATACCTCCGGAGACCCTGTGATTTAGACTGTCTCTGTTCCTACCATTTCTTCAGCGCTGTTGCTACCCTGCCTCAAGTGCCGACAACACCCATTGTTAGAGACTGAACCACTTAGTCTATGAGCCGAGATTAAATTAGCATTATATAAGCACACTAATTGATTTAAAATTTATATTTAAATTCGACAAAAAAGTACTGGTTAATCTATAATTAAGTTACTTGTAATAATAGAAACTTTAGAAATAGTTCAGAACAAAATCAAATAAATATATAGCATGATTTTTCTAAAAGGTTTATGGTATGGAATAAAGCTTCGCTCCTTCATCAACAAATCTAACAAACGACTGTTGATTATTGGCAGTTTCGGTTTTACATCTGTTGACTAAAGATGATAATGTTCGACAGATTTTGAACCGATAGACTCTGATGTTTGTAATGGCATCTGCTACGAAAGCGTAGGAACTAAAATACTTTGTAAATTTTGTAGTGGGGTTTGTCCAAAAGGACGAATGTCAATATCAGTTAACGAAAGGAGGTGATATACTTTTATTTGTTCGTAAAGTTTAATTAAAAAAGTCAATTGTTAATAATCCCGTTACGTTTCCAGATCTCCAACCTCTCAAAACTTGTCTTTAAGACAGGGAAATATATTTTTTTAGTGCAAAATAATTAATTTTATGCAAAGTTTTTAATTATGTTATATTTGATGTAAAAAATAACTATCGGGCAACGTTTGCAATATAAAATTTGCTATTACGGAGCAAGCCAGCTTCTGAACTTTTTCCCTATACCATTATAGAATGAAGCCATCTCAAAATACATTTCAATCTTATGTTTCTAGAAATATTAAGAAGCCGGTTAGGTAATTAGGATTTGTATTGGTTTAAATAACAATGAGACCATGATGGCGCAGACGCGATGGTGAATTATTTTAAAATTTAAAAAGGAATATGATTAGGAACGTTTACAAAACAACAGGTTAGCTTGATATTGTTGTAACTTAAATTTAAAAATTCGATCAAGATTAATTCATTTTCTTAGCCAAGACATTTTTAAAAGACTTTGCATTTTAAGTTTTCTTAGTCATTTTTTATATTGGTCAAAATGATCTATTTATCACAAAATCAGTAACTGTTTTAAAGGAAACATCTGAATAACAGTAAAATAAATTTCATAATTTATCATGAGTCCAAATTGTAAACAATACTATTCTAGTATTATTTTCATCTGCCCCTTGAAGCTCTATACTGATGGCTACTGAAAATTCCTCGTCAGATTTGATAGGAGCTTTGAAGACACTTAGAATTGGCCTGAAATTGGTAATTGCTTTTGTTACATATATCCCAAACTAAATACTTATATAAAAAATTGGCAGAAATATCCAATGATCTTTTCTATCCTAGGCATTTACATGTTGTATTTTAAACAATGTATTACCATAAAATTTAACATATTTAATTATTTGATCCATATCATCCATAATAACAGTTCTCGCACATTTTACCACAGACAGGCTGCTTGTTAAACAGTAGCTCAAATATTCTACTCTAGAGCAATTGTAATGTAATGTATTAAATACTGGACACGGCCCATATAAATGGGGTTTTATAGTTATTGACTTGTTGAAAAAAGTATCTCTTTATGGCGTATAAACCGCACTCGTTTGAGGTTTCCATTTTTATAGTTTTATTAGTCTTTTTTGTCAATGAAAAAGTTTTTATGATTTTTAAAAAACGATGTCAAAACTGAATGTCGAATGTTTTTACGCGTTTACACACTCCCAAACTTTAAAGGTAACTACTAGTTTTTATTTTAATAGTCAGTTAATTTTATGACATTAGTTTACTTCAATGACACTTTACTAAATAGATTAGAAATACTGCTAATATTATCACTTTTGTCTTTTGTTTCACTGTGTTGGAATTAAACTGTAATTGTTTCTAATAATTATAATAATCTCTCGTAAGAAGACTTACTTAACATTTTATAAAACAGATTTGATTCACATTAACTTTAGGACTGGTAATGGACAGAATTTGAAACATTTTAATTATATTAATCCAGTACAATTTATATTATAAAGTATAAAAATGTATTTGATAAGTATAATATTTGAATCGGGCCCCAGAGCAGCAGATAATTACTGTCAGTAATAATATTATCACCAACGGTGAAATATGTTACTTACCAGATCTCATTAAGTCGTGTTTGTGTCATCCGCTCGGTGTTGTGTGACATAAATATGACATAAATTTAATCTGTAATCTAATGTGAAAAATATACAGATGCTTAAACTTCATTACAATATGTAATAAAACCTAATAAACTTTTTTAAAAACTAATGTGCTAAACTAGAGCCGTTTACCCGATTTTATTTTAAATAGTAAGTTACATAAATATATATTTAAAATATTTTTATTTATATTATATTTTATAATTTTATCGCATATGTGTAGATACTTCGAGTATAATATAATATATCATTAAAGATTAAAATAAATTAATGTTGTAACAAAATGAACTATAATTGTACTCTATTGTATAATACGTTTTGTCTGGAGTGGTAGGGTTGTTACAAAAGCAGAAACATTTCCAATAACAATAAGCGAGAACTGCAAAGGAAATAAATATTCTTTGCTTGCGACTCTCCACACTCTTTGACAGGGAGTTTACCATGGTCCCAGACAAACTGTTTATTGTTCAGTAATAGATCAGAGTTACTACCTACTGCGTTTCCTCTCATACTGTACTCTCTAGACGCTTTAGATATTTTTAACTTATTAACCTCGAAAGTGATTGAAACGGTTGCTGTGCATTTATAACAGTAAATATACCTAGCAATAACATCGTTATCCGCACCCACGTAGAGCATTGCATGTTAATAAGGTCAGCCCCTTGGCAGGTGGTCACCCTTCTACCGTGTAATACTCTTATCTTTATTAGGTTAGGTTTGTGTATGTTGGGCAATAATGTGAAACCTGCTTGTCAGATGGGTGCTGCCATCTATTGTAGTCAGTAAGCATCTACACGACAAGGTAATATAATTTATTATTATATTATAATTGAAACTTCCGGAAATACATGGTCTGAATACTTTATAACAGAGTCCTGATTACAATTTAATTATCTACAATCGTGGTCAGTGTACATTAAACAAGGTAATAAATATATGCCTTATACGAGCCGACTGAAATATAAGCGATAACTTTTAGATTCTCGGTGGCTATTTAAAGCATAAAGATAAAGATGCTAATGTATCTAAATTTTATCGAGTTATCCGGTCCGAATTAACTGTTTACACATACCAAATCTCTCATGCATTACATTGAGAGGTATCATACACGTCGGTATCAAATATCCAAATATGAGTTTAATGTAAAATAAAAATCTCTATGATTTATAATTTAGGACATATACCGAACTAAGTAAGAACCGTCCAGTCGGCATTACCACTAACTTCATACGGATATAATACTAATTAAAAATGTTAATATTATATCTTCGAAACACTATATAAATTGGAATTTGTACTTTATACTTATTGTAAACCATGTACTGTTGTTCTTTTCATTATTTTCTCATGGTTAGAGTATGTTTGGTGTTACAGCTACTAAAATTGAAGGTTGAGCAATAAAACATCAATACTACTTATGCTGCTGTAACAATCCCTTTACACAGCTTTATGTGAGGGTGTATTTATTTCCGTTGCCCAAATACTGGCTGGTATTCCTTCAATTACCTATCTCTATTAACAAAGAAAAGGGATATATTTATAACAGCACTTTACAATCATATCTTGTAGCGCAACTATCACTCAGATAGTTCTTCTTTACCAATGTGACCAAAGTGCACTGTTAATTAGAAACAATCAATTAGATTTATACAATATGTAAGTTTTATAAAAAGTGAGTTTTTATTGAATTTCTAGTTAGTTTTTAGTTCAATGTAGACTTTGTATTACAAAACAGTACTTAACTATTTCATTAAAATGTTCCGCTATTAAGGACTAGACAGGGATTTACATAAATGGTGTTGTAATTCGTCAGTCTGTGGAGCTCTCGATGGAAGTTTTAGAGACTTGTAACTTCGTACACAGGTTCCCCTTGTCTCACGAAAGGTCAAAGGACAGTTATCATATTTTATTGCAATACTTCAAAATTAAATTTAAAAATGTTTGATGTATGGTTTTTTTATCCACTTGGTGTTCTTAAGCATCTACGGGGAGCAATTACATTTTAGAACATGTCGTATAGCGTTTTTAAGCAACCTTTATAAAATAAAATACAGAAAGCTGCAACAATATTTTCTAATTTCTAGTCAGATTCAGGTAGTCTACACCGTTACCATGATATAACTTCTAGCTAAGTCCTCTCTTATCTGCTATTTAAAATATTGTGTTGTTTCTTGTGACGAATAATTTATTATGCCTTCACACCATTCCCAAGCTTCCTGCAATTTGAAAGCAGTGTCGTAGGCCTATGTTTAGTCACAGAAATCTGTGATCGACCTCTACCTGCAGGGATCGAGTAAGATCGAAAATGGATTGGAGTACTGGAAAGGAAAAGATAGCTTCAAACTATTTATAACTTGTCAATAACTAGTCAGCGACAGCACGACAGTTCAGCCTGTCAGTGCTCACCGCACGACGTTCTCCCGCAACATAACGAGCACACTTCAGCGTCTGTCTATGTGCAGACAAACACATGGAGCGCCAGAAAGAATGAGTTTGTGGTTTGTTCTTATACTGACGTGGTTTTTTCAAGATAGCTCATAGCTACTTGTCCTCAAGCCATGTGGCTGTTACCAAAAGCAGAGCCTTAAGTCAATGGAATTGACTTTGCTAGAAGTTCAAGAGCGTAATGTCTGTGTGTTAGCTTGAGTTTGTTGCCAAAGAAATTTTTAAATTCTTACTATTTCTAAAAAAGTTGTATTACTTTGACATTCTTATTTTATTTCCAGGTTAGTAAACAGTAGTAAACATTATAAAGGACACAGATGAACAACAGTCAAATATACTAAATAAGTTACCATGAATACGAAGTGATATTTACAAGGAACGCTTTCATAAAAATCCACTAATTGATAGTATACGTTTGGTATTATACAAGGGAGAAATTGACGATTTGCAATACTACGACTGAAAGCATCGTTGATGGACAGACTTTCAGTGTAAATATTGGTGTTTAGCCTCCAATAGGTATGGTAGTCTTGCGTCCATCTGTTTCTCCTTGGAGCTCTGGACTGCCGTATACTCGGCGTTCTTCATTAAGTTTGATGAGAACCATTGAGGTGACATGAAGCAGGTAAGTCCCTGGCAATGAAGTGGAGTCAAAACACGAAATTATGTTTACAAATTCACATTTTTATTGAACTATATTCCCCAGTTATTCCCTTTTCTAATGATGAACATATATCAAATATAAAACACACACCCATATATTATTATGTTAAGCCCATCAAGTATGAACCTAGACATGGGCTATCTCGTACGGAACCGACATCTGGGTCCAAATTCCACTTCGCTATAATTTAAAATAAAAACTTAGGACAATACCAAGCATTTCCACATACCATAAATTATAATTCCCTAAGATGGTATTTTCTTTGTATTTTTTATTAAAAAATATGGGCAGAATCACTATACTTTCAGAGTAGGTCATACTAACTTAATGGATCTACCTACGAAAGTTTTTTTTACTGATTTTTCATTATTTATGAGGAAAAGATGTCTAAGAAAATGTAAGTATAAAAATTTATTTTGTAAAAAGATTATAGAGATGTTCATTTTCGTTCTCATACTAAAATCTTGGGGAAGGAAATAAATAATAACCGCCTCTTTAAACAATTAATTCAAAAACCTTATGTCTAATAGCTTTTGTGCTGCATGATATAAATTTAGTATTGTGGTTTTCGCATTCCCCTAACTGTAGTAATTGTACGTATAATTTATTCATTATTCGTAGCGAAATTAAAATATTGCTTTAGTTACTAAGAATTTTACGTCTCTTCAAGTCTGTTTGGGTCATCCGCCCCACGGTAACCAGAACTAGAACTCTTGTTCTAGTTACCGTGATCCGCACGGTATGACAAAGCTCGGCTGGGGCTGATGTCGTAGCTGCGTGCCTAGAATATATTAGTTATTACATTGTTGAAAACTTTTGTTACCTTTTTCTTATCAAATTGAAATTTTTTTCCTTCCAAAATTGGTTCATTATTTTGTATAAACTCAGTACAATATATGCATTTTATTCAGTTTATTTCCTAGTATTTTTATTTTAGTTTAAAACAACGAGGAGTTTAATTAAATAAAAATAATTAAAAATATTAACCTAGTTCACAAGTAAAATTTTTCTAAAATAATTAGTATTGTATAATTTAAAGTAAGTAGTGAAGATAATTTAACAAGGGCAGCACTTACTTTTTTGGTTTGTTTTAGAAATCAACCTGGAAAATTTAGATGAACATGAACCAGTTGTGATAACCATGATTACGTAAGAAATCACTAACTAGAGTATAATGCAGTTTAAATTCCAAATGCATTAACACTTTTTAAATGACTACAACTTCAAAAAGAGTACAGTTATAAAAATTACTCACAAATAAAAAATCATTTAATAAAACTTTCATTCCAATTTATCATAAAATACAAAATTAAAGATAACCATTATTATTGGAAATTATTACCAAGTAATTTTTTATTTTGAAAAGTATGGACATCCCCGTTAAAGGTTGTTTGTAAAACGAACAAATTAAAATATACCAGTACAATCCATTAAAAAAATAATCATCCTTAGATATTTGTTATGTCTTATTGTATTTGTATTTTAGAATGTACATAATCAAAATTAAAATATTTCCCATTTAAGCCTGTTTCCCTTTCATATCGGACGTCGGCATTTTTGCCGAAAACGCCAACGTCCGATATGTCGGACGTCTGTTTTTTTTATCGTTACTGGCTACTGTTATGTTCAAATGCCAAAATATTCGGTATTTTGGTTGTTTAGGAGCAAAGGATGATGAAAAAAGCTATTTGAAGAACTTTGGATTTCTATTTTTAATCGTCTTTGACTATAATTGACGAACTACCTAGACAGCTGTCAAAACCAGTTGATTGGGTTATGTTACTGAAATCTTCGTTCATTGTTGTTGTTGTTGACAATGTTATCGAAAGTTTTTTGAAGTGTTACTTTTGTTGATCAAGGATAAAATGAGTAAAAGAGTTACATCTAACTCTCCTGTGAGTGAGGGAAGAATAATTAAGTGCAAGACGAACTGAGTGACGATTTCCTTCAGAACTTGTCAGATTCAGATGCCGAGAACGAATCTGATATTATTGTTAGCTAGGGCTATTGATGACAATCAAAGTGATATGGATGACACTGATGACGATCCTGACTGTATCTTACCATCAGATAATGAGGAGTTATTAGATAGTGAGGGGGATGTGGCACAGATAAGTTTACCTTCCATTTCCACTGATAGGCCTAGAGGAGGCCTACCAATTTTGGGAAAATCCTCATAGTGCAGCTATGTTTCAAGGTAGCACCTTCAAATTTGGTATATGTTCTAAGCAATTGCTCTAGTTTATAATGATATCATGCTCATAATTTTAGTATAATTTTAAAAATAAATTATCAGATGCCAAACACAATTTTTATTTTTTTATTTATTTTTTATTTACATCATTTTTAAAATTAAATAATTTGTGTGTTTCAAATTAAAATGTCTTTTTATTATTAAAGAAACAGCATTTAAATACGAGTAAATAAAATAAAAATTCATGCAAATCTAATGAAAAATAAAAAAGATACAGAATTTTTTGTAAATTAATGCACAACAGCGATTTTCCTCCTTGGCAATTTTGACTGGTACAATAAACAAATGGCCGGCAGTAAAAGGGTATTCACCTTTATGTTGAAACATCTTAGAAGGTTTCCACTGAGAAGGCTCATGTAAAGTAAACTCATGTATAACCACCTTATACAGACTGATTAGGCATTCTAGTTAAACATGTATTAAAAATTTAAAACTTCTTTAGTTGCAAACCAGTTTATTTTCTCACCATATGTAAAAGCACAATAACTTATTTCCACAAATGTGTAAACTTCCTTATTATAAAAACAAAATAAGAAAATAGTCGTTTTGTTTCAATTGGCTAAGCTTAGGTAAGTAATATTTTTTATTTAAATCCCCAAAGCATTATATAAAAATGCCTAAAGTATGTAATACCATTTGGTTAAAAATTTATGTTATGTTATGGTCTTCCAGAAAAACGCCAAGTTACTGTGAACTAAGCCTGTATGCATATATCATTAATTCAAATTTTTACTGTTAATAATAATCTCATAGTATTAATATAATTTATAACTCACAACAATCAATCCTCGTGTCCACGAAAACACCATTTAAACACCATTTGATTCAATCTGCTACCGGTTGATACGAACAATGTTAGCAGTGTTCGCAATTATTTGGAACTGTGACCTGACACCATGGCTGATCCTCTGGCGATTTGTCGCTAATATTCTACAACGAGTAAGTCAAAACCTTAAATTGAATACAACCCACACAGATGCAGTCTGAATTATTCAGCAATTAAGCCTTGAGTATAGACTGAAGCAACTCAAGAATTTGTCATGTTAGATCTAAAAGAATAATATAATTACTATGACATCTAAGGGTCTGACTCCCTCCCCAATGAGGAAATAAACCGTGTCATACAGTTAGTTGAACCTAAGAAAACTTCTGACATCAATTAAATGTCAGTGTAGTCGCTAATGCTTCCAATGTTCTTTGTACTTTTGCTGTGAACTTAATCATTTACTATAAATTTTAAATTGACTTCCCTTCACGTCGATGTTGACTGACACGCGCAGTGTCAGAATCTTGGCTTGACATTGCAACTGTTGTCGGAAAAAGGAAGACTAGAAGTCTAGAACATGAATACTGGAATTATTCGAAGTTTTACTCATAGTTCAAGAGCACTCGTAAACTCAACGAAGAAAAAAATCACGACGGTATTAGCTATTTATCGACACAACTTATAATTACGACAACGTGGTCTCGTCAGAAGGACATATACTGTTATTAATTATTATAATTATTACATATATTGTTATCATTAATCTTTAAAATAAAACAACATTAAAGGTAAGTTACTTTACTATTTACAATTTTACTTTGTATTGAATTCATATTAGATGACTCGTATGAAAGGGCTGGTTTACAATATGAAAATATAAATTTTACTTATAGACAAGGCGCGCGAGCCCTTGCTTGTCAGCCACCAGTAACGAGTAACAGGGTTCCGAAAATGTGTGTAATTTAAAAAAACAACTAAATAACGTTACTAAGTGATCAACGTTGTAGAATTTGTCGTTTATAGCTTTTAAGTTGGAAACTTGTCTTAATTATATTATTAGAATTTTCGAAGGTATTTGACTGTGTTGAGCAATAAACATTGTTGCACAAGTTGGAAAATATGGCATTCGAGGTCCAATTGTAGCTTGCTTATTACCTCAAAAAGCTATATATATATATATATATATATATTCTTAAAACACTCTAACTGTGCTCTTTGTTTCAAAAGTAGTACAGGAGTTGGAAATAAAATATTTTGTTGGTTTTGAAATTTTGCTCTTAGTATTTACTGATATTAATTTTGAAACTAACCATTCAAAATCCAATTTTACCACTTACTGCTTAAGACAAAGATGAATTTGAAGCAGCAGCTGTGAGTCGATGCCTTAACAGAGTCAGTTTTATTGGTGTTGCTTGTTTTAGAGTTGCAGCAGGTATTTATAACTTACGTAAGCTATCAACCGTATTCTCAGAATTAAAATTTAATTTGGTACACTACAGCGTTATCTATCCGCACTTAGCATATGGTATCAGATTCTGGAAAGGCTTAGCAAAAACACAAAATTGAAAGTATAATTCCTTTTTTTAATTTCATACAAAGATGCTTTCAGGGAGTTTGGATTGCTGATTGCGCTGCCATTTTAGTCCACACGTAACATTCCTTTGGTCATTGCTTATTTTTTGTAAATTAAGACTTTAAATAATTTACTCACTCTAATAACAGCAACTATGCTATCTCTCACGTGAATATTATTTTCTGTCCTTAAGTGATACTACACTACATGTACATGTAGGATACGTATGACGTTACTTTGTTTACGTTTACTAAATTCTATGTTGACTCTAAATCTTCATCCAAATTCTACACCAAATAGTAACCAATAAACTTAAATTGATTAGGTACGATGAAAAGCTATATATTACCAGATATGTCATATCAAAAGATGTGTTTTACATATTTGAAGTTACATATTTACTGGCATTTTATGATAGTACGGTTAAATTTACATAGATAATGGTTACACGCTTAAAAAATGTTATCCGCAATTAAACGAATGCCTCGATCTTTTTATCAATATATTTATTATAAAATAACATTATTATAATTTATATCATAAGTTTATTTTATGTATAAATGATAATTTCATTACATGCTTTTGATGAAAATCTTATATAAAAATACTTAAAATATTATAACTTATTATCCTTTACAAATATATTATACCATTGTGTATAAATAATTCTTTGATCACGCGCTTTTGAAGAAAACGTTATCATACCTAGTATTAAATATCATTTGTGTTATTTAACAAATTTCAGTGCTTTGGTCAAAAACATCATTTGAAACTGGGCTATCACTAATTCAGTTACAAAGGCCGACGTCTTAGATAACTCGGATATCGGCACTCATACTTTGATAAACATTATATATATATATATATATATATATATATATATATATATATATATATATATATAAAATTACTAACATTATAAATTACATGAGCAACTACATACTTTAATTATTATGTTCTGATTATTAACTTGGATTTATGTTTCAGGCTAAAATATTACTTATCCTCAATTATACGAGTAACGTAAGTATTTGGGCAATGTAAACTGTAAGTTTTAATGCCATTCTGAAACTACTGTTTTATTTAAACCTTCCCGCTTGTTCAAATATTATCTTTTAAGTTACTAGGAATGATACAGCCAACTAATATTGGTGTCATATTTGTAATTCGATAGTCTTGTTTTGATTATTTGCAAGTGCCTTCGGCCCTGCGATGACCCGACTTCCCCTCTGTCACACTGTCAGCTAACACTTTCTCACGAGTGTTGCAAAAACACACAAAGAATGTATGTCGATTGAATGGAAAAACGTTATAAAGGTGTGCGTGCGTGTAGACGTACATGTAACTCTAAAAACAATATTCCACTACACTACACATCAAGGTAAGCAACTTTTACTTTCATATATTAGTCTTAAAACACATAGTTATTGAATAAATTAATAGTAACAGAAACTGTTTTAAATATCTACTTTATTAAGGAATCTTTCTGTAAATGTAATGGCTTTCTAAACCTCATGATTTACATTAATATATATTTAAGATTTTATATGTTTACTAATCTGATTGTTACAGGGTGATGCGGTCAATTCGGTTGGAGGTCGCCTTCACTCACATACACTAGGTAATGTATTGCTGTAGTCAAAAATATTATAGGTCTAATAAGTTTGGCTACAATAGTGCTTTCGGAATGGCACACTAATATTAATTGGTTCAGTTTCTGTTTACAAAGAATATTATTTAATATTAATATAGTTACAATTACTCATGACAATTATTTGATACTTATTTTAGGTTATCGTATTTAATTGGTGTCAAAAAAAGAAAACCAAGTAAATAAAGACCAATTTTGGTCTTTATACGGAACAGTCCTAGAAGTATATCGTGCCACAATGTCAAAGTGAATATTTAATACTCCAACGATTACGTTTTAATGATAGGCAAACACGGACTTGGAGATAAAAAGGGAAACTTTGCATTGATAAGAGACATTTTTGAAAGCTCTGTAAATAACTGCAAAGCCACTTGCAATGTCAGTTCATATGATACTATCGATGAAATCCTGGAACCCTACCGAGGCCAATGCAAATTTCGCCAGTATATAGGAAAGACCCCGGCAAAGAATAGGATTCACACCTCCACCCTTTTATCTTTGTATACCCATTTGTCGTTGGCTCCCAGTTTAACCACTTTTCTGAAACCTCTTAATTTTTTTAAAATTTACGTGTAAATTTCAATTTTTGCCAAAAGTTTCCAATCTGTTGATCATATGCTGCAGGCCTGCGGCTGTAGACGCTATCATACTCTTGCTTCAAGTGACAGTGGTGAATGCACGGCAATTTTTTTGAGCACAGGCAGTCCCAATCCCTGCCTTAGTTAATCATTTGAAATTTATAAAGTGACATTATTCTAGATCTCATAGATGTTTCCTTTATGCGACTTGTTGAATTTGCCAATCGTATGAAACGTTACGAGAGTTACATGACAAGGAGTAACAAATAACACATTAGTGATTAGTTTTTTTTTTATTTGTTAGAAACAAATTATTTTTCTATATTACAATTAGTTTAGAATTAATACCAAAGAGGGTGGTTTTGTAGAGTCCCAAAGTGCAAGGGTTAAAATTCCCAAGGGATGGCAAACTACCTTTTTCCTAATAACTATTTACTATTTTGGGTACAGATTCTTATTCTTCTGTAAATACTAGAACAATTATGTCTAATTACCTAACTATGTAGTGATATGATTTCTTTATTGAAGTTCCGGCACCGCAGCTTACATGTAACTGGCCATCAATCTTTATTTGTAAAATTCAACTTTCTGTAACGGGTATGTATTCTAATACCGCTGAAAAAGTTGTAAAAAATAAATGCTACACCTATATTATTATTAAAACAAATTGACAAAACGGCCGAGTCAGTGATACACTCAAATCATGAACTAACATATACAATCTCTTTTCACTTTTGGCACTGGAAAAGATAAAACTCAACTTATTAGTAATTAAGAAAATGAGGATTACTATGCTCTACTCAGCGTTACTGTTTTCCTCTAGAAGTGGTTTTATTTGTTTCCACTTATTGAGAAACTAATAAAAAAATACTTATTGAATTATTGTTACTAAATTGAAGTAAAAGGAAAAGATTTGCCTCTCCTAAGCGTAAGGCCATCTAGACTGAAACTTAGAGCTACTTATGTCTTAGATTAGGTGGTTTGTTACTGCGCTAAACAATAGGGTAAACATTTACCATTGGCATTTACCATGTCCATGTGATGTGAGTCCTTGACTGTGAGTACTTACAGTACAAAATCATCTTGGCGGATCCAGAAGTGCGGCAATAGGGACAATAGTCCCGCCGAGATTAAAAAAAACGTTTTTTTGAGAAAAACTTAATCGCTCTCCTATTGCAACAATAAACTACAATTAACTTTAATTAATGATCTTATCATAGTTCCTATACTGTATTTTCTTTCTAATTATTTATGCGTCTTGTACCAAAATGAGAGACCAACCGAAATTAAAGAAATCATTGTTTTTGCTAAGGGCGCAGTGTAGTGGGCATAACGGTTATAGCAAGAGATAACAGTTTCTGATTTTAAATTCAAAAGATTTTAAATTTAAGTACAGGATGGTGAATTGCATCTAGGTAATATCGGAAATGTGGTACAACTGTGTATAATTTGCACTGCATTTGTGACGGGCATGTATTACAGTAGAATACTTTTCCTACTTTAAAAAACAAGAATGTCTGTATGTACACCCCCAGGCTATTTCAGATTAGAAACCAATAGAATTACCTGTAAGTCAGACAGCTGTTGGAGTGAAGTTTGTCATTGTCTCTTTAAAATAGTTAGGTATGTTGACGTAAGGTTACGTCAATTTTTGCCTTAAAATTTCAAAACAAGATTAAAATTGTGTGAATTACTATTTACTGATAAACACGTTAGTTGATTTTAAACGGTTAAGACACATTTGAACTGAATAGCGCTCTTTCGTTAATTTGCCCTTCTATAGAAATAGTGCATTTATATGTACTTACGCTATCTACCCTACATAACAGTCTGGATTACCTCTGAGGCTATAGACGTCCTGACTATATGAAGGACATCCCATGAAGACATAATCATCATAAAATCTTATATCCTCTATGTAAAAAATAAGTATAAAAGATAATTTCAAATCCATATCTAATTTATCCTCACAACCAGCAATACTCTAATATCTTATCCTGTAACTGGTAACATTGACAGGGGCTCTAAAAGTTTAATATAGAAAATTAACTATTAAGTTTTGATCCAACAATAATTTGATGAAAACAAATCAATGGGAAGACATTGTGCTGAAACTAAACAAGAAAGATTTGAGCATTGTTTTAAAATAAAATAAATCCTCAAAATACCAGCACACCCTGATGAAAAACTACACAGTTTAAACATTTAGACTTAATGATAGTTTTTTAAATAGTTTTAAAAGCAAATACTCTATTTGCAATACACTTTTAGTGTTTAGATATTTTTCTAGGTTTTAGAGTTTCGATTGAATTAATATTAAATTTAAAATAGCTAAATTCGATTACGTTTTAAAACCAACTGTGCCACAAAGATCTGTTTGAAACATTTTATGATAGTGAAACTGTGTCATATATGATGTGCGTTTACATTTAGCAGTTACGTATTTATTATTTCTTCTAGTTAGGCCTAATCTAATTTCCATCCTGACAGGAAGTTGTGTTTTTAAAATGTTTTTAACTAACCTAACTTCAGAGATATAATCCTTTTTGACTTATAGAGTATGAAACATTATCTTATAACAATGTATACCGTCGTCTCTACGAAAACCAACCGCTAAATGTTAATATGTTAGACATGGGAGTGAAGCAGCTTAAAATAAAGTAACTTGTATATTGAGTGCATACAATTGGAAAATTTAAACCAGCCAGTAATGTTTAAATAAGTTGTTTACCACCATTTTTAGTCCTCACTAAATCGTTAAATCTGAGACTCCGTCAAAGAAACCTAGAAGTTCATCCTGGTATTTCTCCAAACTGGTAAATCTAGACATTTTATTTTTTGCACCTGTCTTAGCTCTTGTTAATGCATAAAATATTTTCCAGCAGTAATTTCCTTAGATTAAGAAGTATTAAAAAAATTAAGTTATGAAAACATATGTATGTGGCTATTTAATATAGCTTACACATAAAAATAACTAACTCGGCAATATATGAAAATTACGTATTTTGAATCGTGGTTTAAATACAATGAGACAACATAGTTTTAAAATGGTGTCGTCAAAGTAAATTATATTGGATTAATTGGTTAGTTATCAATAAATGTTCTTACCTTAACAATATGTGTTATACTTAGATAGTAACTGTACAGTATATTTGCCCTAGCGTGCATGCTGACCTCAGTTTTTTTTATTATAATGTAGTAAAGAGCCGTAGTAAAGGTGACAATATCTAAACTTTTACCACAACAATAATGTGTCAAATATCGCCACCCTTATCTGCCTAATATCGACCATTATGTTTACAATATCGCTCACTCCGGAATTCCTAGCTTCCTACCTGGGGGCTGGTCATCCTTTTGTGTATATCTAGCCTTTGAATAACTCTACGTACATTACTATTTAAACTAGTCACTCTGTCGCTTTTATGAAGCACTAGCACTCACATTGTCTATTCACGTTTATTTCCAGACAATACTCTTACATGCGTTATTCCGTCGAGTTTATATAAGTAGATAATAATATGGGGTTCCTGGCGCACTTTCGGAGCCAACCGAAAAGCAATGTAAAATACTGTTCAATGTACCATAAAGGAAGCTGAGAAATAACACAGCAAATCTCAATGAAAAATTAACCGAATCTACAGTCGTTCGTCTCCAAAAGCGATCGGTACATTACTATCTACTCTGTGGAATGAAAAATTAACCAAATCTACAGCTGTTTGCTTCTACTTTCTTAAGCTGTGCTTTGTAAAATGTTGTCAAATCTGCTACGAATAAAGGAAAAATCTTCGAAATCTTAATAAAATTTAATCAATTTAAAACATTTTTACTAAAAACATACTGTACTTTAATAAAAAACTTTTCTACTAAATAAACAACATGAACTCACCAAAGTCTCTACAATTTCTAGCATTAAAACAGTGCAACAAAGATGAATTCAGTGAATTGCCGGTTTATTTTCAACAACAGTTGATACCGTCTTCGATACTTTCCTTAAATGATACAGAATTCAAAGAACTTGTAAAGTCTTTTGCAGAAAAAAACGTCTAATGGAGTGTTTTACTATCGGCAAAAAACTAAAAAAGTAAGGGATTACATATTTAATATAATTACGAAAGATATTGAAAAGAAAGTAAAAAATAAACAAACAGAGAGTTTTCATCGTTTTTTTATGACATTTTTCCCGTATTATACGTCCTTTCAAGATAATCAAGACTTAATTGATGAATTTCTTAGGAATTTTTGTGAGTATCAAGATTTATCAACACAATTCATTAAAGAGCATTATAGAATTTTTCTTATAGAATATAGCCACATTTTGTGTGAAACAAAACGTATTACTGTAGATAATATTCCATGTGATTCCTATGAAGAAAGACACCAACTATGGTTATCAAAACAGTACTATGACGTGGGGAGGGACTGCAAGTTTTAGAGTTAAGACTTTATTCTACAAAGTTAATTGTTATAATTTCTTTATCTTTAATAGTCTTCTTTCCAGTAACAACCAAGTGTAATTTTTCATTTTTGTTTAATTCTTTAATCTTTTTCTCATCCAAAACAGTCAAAAATCTGTTCGGTAAGTGTACTTTACAATCTTCCAACTCGGCAATTATTGTAAACCCGAATTTATCTTTCATTTTCTCCAAATTCATGATTTTGTACTTCTTTTTTTTCTTCTAATTCATTCAACTTCTTATACTCTTTAAACTTGCATTCACCAATATCATTTAACTCTTTCAAGAACTCCATTTAAATAGAAAAAATTCAAAGACGGAAAAAATGAAATTCGCTAACCTTCACTCGAGAAGTCGGGGAGAATGTGAGTAAAACCGCATTCTTTTCACGAGGTTCTTCGTTTAATTTCTCCAAATGTACTATAAAATCATCGAGGATTTCTGGTTCAAAATCATAAACAAATTCTACATCTAGATAATAAAAAAATACAGGTAATATCTTTTCATAATAAACGTGTGTATCGATACCTACAAACCTAATGTATTCTTTGAAAAGGAAAATAATTTTTTCAACGGTTCCAAGAGATAAGTAAAAATTTTTATTCTGTTTTCTAAATTCTGTAACAAATTGTGTTTGTTTTTTACCTCCATATTGCAATTTTGTAAGCAGATTATTCAAATGTGTTAGTTTATTTCGAAATTTCTTAGGTTTAGGTCTTTCATACAAAATTAAATTACAATCTCTACAAACTAAATATCTTTTATCAATAATTTCTCCTCTATTATAACACTTGTAACAGTTGGCATTATACTCTTCCATTTAAACAAAAAGATTTTTTTTATAAATGGAGATTATGGAACTAAGTCTGCCGAGGTATAAATTTTTCAGCACAAATGTTTATGTTTACATTTCTACAACAGAGATAAATATAAATAATTTCATTCTATTGTACAACTATTTAGGATATTTTGTCTATGATTACAAAGATTATTCCGGAAGAAATCGAGATTTTTCATCAGCGAAAGAGTATATTTTTGAAGTTTTAGAAGGAATGAAAGAGAATAATATGAACATCATTAACTACTGAATTTCTCTAATATCGTTCTTAATCACATCATAGGCTAAAAATTTCTCAGAAACCACAACAACATAACAAATCGCGTTTGTAACAGCTTTTTGAAAATCCATATTGATAATTATATCGTTCTTTGAACCAGAAATATTTGTCATACTCTTTGTTGTATCAATGACATAAATAGGTCTATTCGCTAAAAATTCTTTAGGATTGTAATACATTTCCTTATTATTACAGTAAACTTTCTTAAAATCTTGATACATCTGATACATGATTCTGAAAAGACCTCCGGAAATGTTTAAATTTTGTAATTCATCTGGATAATAAGAACCGTTCAATTTTACTCTGATATTTTTTACATTCAAACTATCAAACTTTGAAGGATTTTTTTCTTGATTATTCTGTCTATCTGTTTGAAAACCTATGATAACGAACTTGGGATTGAAGATATTTCTATAAATATTTGTGATATCGAACGAATAAGTTGTTCCGGAAATACCTTTTTGTTCAATACATTGCCAATCTAGAAAATTAAACATAATGTTTTGACTTTTTGTAATTTCATCAATCAACCTTATTTTACTCGTGATTTTATAATCAATCATTGGAACTCTAATAAAAAAATCTGTAATTGTTATTTTTCCATCAACAGGCATAACATTTCCAGTTGCAGTCTTCAGAATCACATCATCGTCTTCTGCTCTTATAAAACTTAGATAAAATCCTCCTTTATAGATCGGAATAGTAACATTTTCAAAAAATCCTAATCCAAAATGAGATAAATTTCCAGCTGCTTCAAAAACACCAAATTTAAAATCTGATTCAAAGCCATTAGAAGTTTGAGAAATAACATCACTTTTTGAATACGAAATAGTTCCTTTAATTGTGCTTAATTGGCCACAGTTTTCGACTTCTTCTATCAATTTATTGTGTTTTCTTACTTCAATCTTAGAAAATAAAAACGGTATAAAATTATCGATTAATCTAACATTATCAGTTCCAAGATATGCTTGACCATCTTGTTTTGTTAAAGTTCCAGAAATATAAAACTGGAAGTTAGACGAGCAAAAGTTATCTCCAAAATCAATATTAAACTCAGTTCTTTTATTCGGTTCATTCAAATGTTGTTTACTAATTGGATAGAAATTTTTAAACTCCGCCCTTTCAATATCACTAGCATATTTTCTGTAGTCCGCCATTTAATAAGAGAAAATTTAGAAATTTTAAACATCATGTATAAGAAAGATATCATTTTTTCATCGATCTAATGTACGTTTTTATAAGAAAAGATATAAATTTTAGTAAAATAATTAAAAAGATTAGAGTCATTTTTAATGATCTACTTCGTCATATTCAGGATTCTCTTCCTTAAATTTTGCGATCTCGGTCACATATTTCAATAAAATTTGCACAGGATAGTAACCGCTATCTATAATATTGTTCCAATCAACTGTATCTTTATTTTCATCCAAAAACTTTATACTCAAGTGTTGATAGAGACAAAGAACAGACATATGATCTTTTAATTGATAATGTATATTTTCTTGAATGAACTCTGGGGACAGAGTTTGATATTTTGCAATGTTATACCAATTCAATTTGTTTACGTATAATCTCATCATATCTTCGGATAATTCATATTTTTGAGAAATGTCATCCCAATGTTCTTTTTTCAAATCTCTTTCGTGTTGCATTATAAAAAGATCGAAAGCACTGTAATGTCCCGCCATCTCTATTTATTAAGAAAAAATTTTCAAGTTTTTATAAATTGGCTCTTTTTAGTGTTACATTCAGCACATTTTCCAGATATTCTCTTAACTCCATTGATGTTTGCATAGTATTTTATATCATTTGTTGCAGTTTTTTCTTTACATCTCACACAGTATATGAGCGCCATTTATATAAGGAAAATTTAGTCATCATAGCCGCCTAATCCATTAAATCTGTTATCAATATTTTCAAAAGTTTTATTAACATCTTCTTTAAATTTATTAAAGTTTTCTTCTAGTTTATTTACTTTATCGAGATATAAAGAGTATTGATCATCTATTCTTTTAAGTAATTCATTATTATGTGTTACTTTCTCATTGAAACGTGTACCAAAATTTTCAAAAAAGTTTACTTTCTCATTGAAATGTGTATCAAAATTTTCCAGAATTTTTGTAACTACTTCACTAACTAATTCATTAACATTATTTTTATATGTATTAAAGTTTTCTTCTAGTTTATTTACTTTATCAAGTAATTCACCAACATCGTCTACTGATCTTTTACTTCTTTCATCAAGTTTTTCATAGACTTCTGTTGTAAAATCTTTAACATGCTGTTTATGATTCTCATAATTTTGTTTTAGTTCATTAAACATTTTAATATGATCTTCTAATTGAATCATTACAACAACATCAAATGGATTAATTCCTTTACTAACACTGCTAATTCTTTTTCCTTTAAAATCTAAGGCATTTTTAACATTCGGATCATGTAAATCAACAATATCGATGTTTTCTGATAATTTTAGAGGTTTTAAAATTTGTTCTTTAACAACAACATCATGTTTGTCAATACCAGGTCGAACACCGACAATTCTTTTTTTATTAGCCAAACTAACATAATTCTTTTCAACTTTGATCGCTTCAGTAATTTTATCAGCTTTTTCGATATGAGACATTAAATTGGTAAATAATTTTTTTACACCATCATCAACTTCTTTTTCCAATGTTTTTATTTTATCAGCAACTTCATTTGAACTCATGAAATTTGCAAGTTTGTTATCATATTCTGCTTTAAAATCTTCAATCTCGACAGCAAACATATCTGAATCTGGAAGGTTTTGTAATAAATTTTCTAACTTGTTATCAAACTCATTTCTCAAACTATCAAAATTCAAACTATTATCTACATTTTGAATAATTTGTGTTCCAAATACGTCAAAAATATTTTGTGAATCCATATTTATTAAGTAATAATTTGTTAACAACTTCTTTAAAATCTTTACCATCACTCAGTTCATTCAACACAAAAACACATAAATGACCACAAATTGGGGGATCTTTATAGTCTTGAATCTGAGAATCATTGTAGTAGACGCTTGATTTTTTCAAATATTTAATCAATTCTATAGGTGGTTTGTCCTCAATTCTTCCATACGAATCAAAATAACATGCATTCTTATCATTTTTATAATAACAAATCCAATGCGTTCCACTTCCCATAATCGAGTCTAAATTCACAATTCCACATTCAAATTTCTTAACTTTTTCAGGTAATGTATCTCTCATGAAGATTCCTCTAAAATGTTTAATATTTTTGCAGATTTCTTCCAATTCCCCGAATGTTAAAGGTTTGATTTCAATTTTTTTTTAATGTTTGATTTCACGTAATTCAAAGTTTTTTCATCTAATCCAGATCCTGTAACATCTTCCAACTCTTTATCTAACCAATTTAAAATGTTTCGAACAATAGGAATCACATCCTTTTTAACGATTGGAGCAGCTTTACGAACATAAGGAACAACATTTTTAACAACTGGAATATTTTCTCCAAAATCTAATAAATCTTTCAAAAGTCCACCATTTTTAAGTTCTTTCAACTGATTATAAGAAAATTCTATTCTGGTTCCTTTATTGTTTTTCTTATGTTTTTCGAGTTTATTGTATTGTCTATTTGTTAAAAATATCTTATCTTCGCCATTTTTTAGTTGATCTATTTTAAATTGAATACTAACGGGTATTTTCTTCTTAAAAGCGGATTTTATTTTTTCTTTCTGATTTTTGCTGAAGTTTACGTTCACCTCCATTTATATAGTTAAAATTTCAAGTTCTCTTCGATTCCCATTCCTAGTTTTCTCTTCAAAAACATTGCTCCAGCTGTTGGAAGCGCAACAAATCTTTCACCTAAACTAGCATCTTTTGATAAAAATCTATCCATTGCTTTATCTTGCAAAACTTTATCTGCTATATGTCTGGAATTTGTGTCTCTATGTTTTGCATAAAAAATATCGTGTTCCATAGCAGCTTGATCTAATTTATTTATACCAGGATCTCCTCTTTTTAGTCTTTTTTCGAGTTTTGTGCCAGGCCCCAGATACTGATAAGTTGGTACGTGTAATTCAAAAGGTAAATTGTTGATAAAATCATTCAAAAGTCCACTACCCTCAATCATAGATGAACTTATTGTCGGCAAAATTCGTTTTAAATATTTAATTCCATCAGGTTTTTCAATCATTTCGTCAAGTTTGTTCGAAATAAAATCTTTAATTGCTTTCTTTTCGTTCAAAAAATTGTTGTTTCCAGCCTTTTCTTGAGCATAAATATAATTAATAATTCCATCGAGTTTTGTCAAATCGTCGATATATCTGTATTCAATCTTATTATCACTGTATTTTCTCACACCTGATCCTTCGATTCTTTTTTCCCAAATTGGTTTAATCAAATTGAGATATTTTTTACCTTTACTTGACTTTGGTTTCTTAGTTGATGGATCATTATTTTTGTAAATTGAATCAGATTTCCATAAAATTTCAGTATACTTTTTCAAGTCTTCTTCAGAATATAAACCGTCTTTTGGAACATCAGTGCCTGTTAATAATCTCCATAAACCCTGAGTACCTTCGTACATTTTTTCATTAATAACTATGTCATTATGTTCAAAATTTACGGGCAAATTTCCAATCATAAAACTTTTCTTTTTTCTATCCCAATACAAACCAAATTTATCATCCTTCGCTCTAGGAAGGAATTTTCTACCAATTTCACCAATTATTATATCCGTCGTTCCAGGACTTATTGGTTCAACTATGGTAGAGTCTTCAATGATTCGAGGTCTAAATGGTGTTGAAGATGGTAATTTTGGCAATTCAAACTCTTCAGATTCTGGAATTGAAATATCGGCAAATTGTCGTACAACTGGAACCAAATTCATCAAATTTTGATTATCACTTAAAACATTTTCAATTTTGCCCTCAACGTTTTTTATTGCAGAAGTTACAGGTTGATTGATTTTTTTGAATAAATTCTTGTTCTTTTTCATCAATTCGAATCTGTTCTTTAAATTCTTTGATTAATTTCTTTTCTATTTGATCAAGTTTTTTTGCTTCTTCTGAAGTTACGTTCGCCATTTATTTAGGAAAATTTTGAAACGTAAACGTGGAACGTGGAAACGTGAACACGAAACGTGAAAACGAGAACACGAAACGTGAACACGGAACGTAAAACGTGAACGTGGAACGTGGAAACGTGAACACGAAACGAGAACACGAAACGTGGAACGTAAAACGTGAACGTGAAACGTAAAACGTGAACGTGGAACGTAAAAACGAGAACACGAAACGTAAACGTGAACGTAAAAACATGAAAACAACTAGATTATCACACGTTTATATTGGAAAATTTATTCAAATATTTGCCATTTTTAGGCTTCAAAGTTAGATTAATAGTTAAAAATCCGTAGTCTTCCTTCCAAATTTTATCACATAACTCAATAAAGTGGTTAAAACTCATATCAGATCCCACATAATTGTTATAAATCTTTCTCGAATAGTGATCATCTTGCTTAAAAATACACAACATATTCAGGTTATTTCTTATAACTTGTTTATCAACCTTTGAAAAGCATTGAGAAAGATAGATACAAGAGATATTTTTGTGACGAGACATTACGAAATATTCCTTAATAACGTCCTGATTTTCCAAAATACAATCATCAAAAACGATTAACGAATTGGGTTTACATTCGCTTAATGGAACTATGTCCTCAGAAGCATTGTAAAAATGTGATATTTCTTTGCTTAAGTTCTTCTCAATATTTTCAAATCTTTCTTGTAATTTTTTATAGGCGTCTTGTTCTAAAGATTTACTAAAAACATACAAATTGGAATAAGGAATCAACCTATTGTAGATAAAATTCAATAATAAAGTTGTTTTTCCACATCCACTTGAACCAACAATTAACAATCTGATTGGTTGATCTTTCTTATTTTCTTCAAACGTTTGAAGTTTTATCTGATCTTTTTGCTTTAAAAATTTCTCCATTTAAATAGCGAAAATGAAGCTGTTCAAGTTGACTTCAGAAAGCTCTCAATTATTTTTAAACTTGGAACATCCTATTCATTTAGAGGATGAATCAAATTATTTTCATCGGTTTAAGCGGTTTTTATTCTGACAATTTTGTAATAAATATTAGTGAAAGTTCTCCTTATTGTATAGGATTTAGTGAGAAGAACGTAACAAAATATTATGGTTTAAACAAAGGATATTATACTTTCGATCAAATAAAAAATTCCCTTAAAAATTATCTGAAAACATTCAAACAATCAGATAAATCTTTAAACTTTGACGAAAACAAGTTTGAAATGCAAAAAAATTATCTCTCTAATAAAATTCAAATAAAATCACCAGTAAGAATAATGTTTTCAGCAATTATTGTAGATTTATTAGGGTTTGTTCAAGAAACTATTGAGCCAAATCAGGTATATTTAGGAAATAAAACGCCAAAATTTAGACCGTTCGATGTAATTGAAGTGCACTGCAATCTCGTTGAACCTAGTTTTGAAAATCATACCGAACATTTACACAAAGAATCTGAAATTTTGTACACTTTTTTCCCAAATGTTGCTTATGGATCAAAAATCAGTGAAAAACCGAATGAAATCGATTATATTCCTATTAGAAAAAATATTACAAGAATTCAAAAAATCGTTCTGACTATTCAAGACTCTGAGGGAAATTTATTAAATAATGAGAGTAAAACAACAATATATTTAAGATTGTCGAAAGAATGATGAATCAAGGGGGGAACGAATCGTTCTTACCTTCAAACTTTCAAAAAAACACTGTTTTTATCAATGAATCTGGACTTTACACTCAAAATAAAAATTACTAGTTAAATTTCTTTCTATCTAAATGGAGTCAGTTGTAGACCTACTCAATAATCAACTCAAATTCAATAATACAGAAATTTTTACGATTGTTGACGAAAATAACGAAATTTGGTTCAAAGCAAAAGATGTTGCAGAAATTTTAGAATATGAAAACACGAGGCAAGCTATCATAAATAATGTCGATAATGACGATAAAACAACTTTTGAATGTATAAATTACAGGAGTCTATCCCATAGACCCCGAGAAAATATTCAAAAACATACTATTTTCGTTAATGAATCTGGTTTATATTCTTTAATTTTGAGATCTAATAAGCCAGAATCGAAATTGTTTAAAAAGTGGGTTACAAAAGAAGTTTTGCCAAGTATTCGTAAATTTGGTGAGTACAAACTTGAAAACAAGATTAAATATTTAGAGGACGAAGTTAAACACTTGCAAATTAAAGATGAAATAAAAACGGAAATAATCGCAAAACAAAGTGTAAAAATTGACTTAATGAAACCAGACCTTGTTTGTAAAGATTTTGCTAAGAAAAAACACCATGTTTTTGTATTAATTAAGAAGAATCACATGTGGGAATATCCTTATTACGTTATCAGAGCTCAAAAGAGAGAAATACCGAAAAGATTGAAAGAACTTGAAATTGATTACCCAGAAATGGAAATTTTATTAAGACATGGTGATCCAAATAGTATAAATCTATACAACCAAATGAAAGAATCTTTGAATATTTTATACAACGGAAATCATTTTACTACAAATATGACAGAATCTCGACTGATTTATAGAATATCTAAATTACACGATGAAAATGTTTCTAAATTTTACTAAAAACTCTCGATTTATTATATTTTGTTTGTAAATGTTTAGCATAACTAGGTAACCATCGTAGAATTTTTTTTTCATATTCACAAGGCATTTCGTTTTTATAACTTTCGCTGAAAATTTTTTTAGCACAATCTTTGCAAAAAGCATCTTTTCTATCTTTACTATACTGCCAGTTATTAAATTCAGAAATATTTTTAATTTCTTTACAAAAGTAACACTTTTTCTCTTCTAAAGTTAATTTGTTCATTTTATCATATAATTCCTTACAATAACAGTCTTTTCTATTCTTTTCCTTATAAAATTCTTGACACTTTGTACATTTCTTTTGAGACTCCATTTATATAGAAAAAATTATTACACGATGAAAATGTTACTAAATTTTATTAAAAACTCTTGACTTATGATATTTTGTTTGTAAATGTTTAGCATAACTAGGTAACCATTGAAGAACTCTTCCACATTCGCAATGAGTCGGTTTATTTTGACTTTCTCGGAAAATTCTTATAGCACAATCCTTACAAAAAGCTTGTTTTTTATCTTTACTATAATGCCAGTTGTGAAATTCTGAAATATTCTTAATTTCTTTACAAACGCAACATTTTTTCTCTTCTAACGTTAATTTTTCTATTTTTTCGTATAATTCTCTCTCATATTTACTACGGCAATCCTTACACATAGACCCTAATCCTTCTTTTTTATTCTTATTTTTATAAAAAGCTTCAAAATCTTTAAATTCTTGACACTGTGTACATTTCTTTTGAGACTCCATTTATATAGAAAAAATTACAGCTTTGACTTTCTCAATTCATATTCATAGAAATTTCCGGTTATTTCTTCATTATTTAAATCTTTTATACTATAAGTTACAGGATCTGTGTTATTAATTTGATAAATTACAAAGATTTCTCTTGACCAATTGTTCTTATATTTGTTCGAAAATGTTTGTTTTTTACTAACAATTCTTACATGATCATTGACTTTAAATTTAGTTTTCGTGTGAATTTCTGGTGGAACATACTTAAAAACCGACTCTAATAACTCTTTTTCTGCATCTTTATCTACGTCTTTAGGCTTCATTTTGATTGTGCTATGAACAGTATCGTTATATTTCTTTACGATTTCTTGAAGAATATCGATCCATTTAAAGTTTTTATTAATCTCAAAAAGAACCTTCATTCTTTCATTTTGAGTTCTGTTATATCTCTCTACAATACTTGATTTCTCTTCGTTTTCAGTATGATAAATCTTAATGTTGTATTTTCTCAAAACTTCGTTAAATTCTTTATTTTTAAACTCTAAACCCTTATCTGTATGAAGTAGATTTGGTGGTTTGTGATTGATCTTTATCGCGTCTTTTACTATATCTTCGAAGGCTTTTGAAACATCTTTACCGTTTTTTCTTTTGATAGCTCTTGACCAAGCATATTTTGAGAAAGTATCAATAACATTTAACATATACTTGAATCCATCATTTTGATCCGAATAGTTAGACATTATTACTAAATCTGCTGCCCATAAATCGTCAATTCCTAAAGTTATAATTTTTCTCTTTTTAAACTTTTTTCGTACTGGTGCATGAATTTCTCTAGCTTCAATCTCTATTTCTTCTTTATTCTTCAATTCTTTCTTTACTTGTTTTTCATAAGGATTCTTTATAAATTTACTCTTATTTGTCTTACATTTTGAACATTTTGCTGCAATTCTATACAATCCGTTTTGAGTTTGAACAATCTTAGAATCTATATTTTTCGTTTTCTTTTTACACTTGTGACAGTGAATTAAATCATCTTCCATTTACATATCAAAGTTTCCAAGTTTGTTTAACTCTTCTAAAATATCTGTTTTAATTTCGCCTTTATATCCATACGGTACTGTATCGATCTTATTTTCTAGGACAATTCTCTTATCATCTTTAGCGTTCAGTGCTAACTTGTTTATAGTGACGGTGTACAACTCATGTTTGTAGCTTTTGATTACTGTCATCTCCCTAAATTCTTCTTTATCTTCGAACAAACATTTCTTCAAGTTTTCGATATTTATTGTTTTATTTACAACGCTTCTCTTAATCCCTTTGCATCTTACTGGATTTTTGTCTAGATATTTGTACGAGTACATTTTCGATCTCAATCCACAAAATTCTTCTAAGATTTCGCCATTTAGCTCGTCTTTAAATTTTCCAATAACTTTCTTGTTTTTAGTAGCGAAACAGTCGTGATCTTTTGGAAAATCGCTTGTATCAAAGTCATCTATATTTTCTTTAATAATTTTGTAAGGATCACGTTTCAATTCTAGAAAATAACTGTCTGTATCCATGTAACACAGATTCAAATCTGGATCAAAACTCTTTAATTTTTCATAATAAAATTTATACATTAACAACTTTGACAAATCAAGTACTGAAAACCCTATGTAAATCGGCTTGTTAAATTTTACTTTCTGTTTGTACATGTGACTCGCTATACAGTTGTCGTCAAAGATAGTGAAGCTTTTGAAGTTCGTTTTCTTGGCCTGTTTCATTGAAAATTCTTCATTTCCTAGTCTAATATCGCATCTATTTCGCACATTTTCCATACTTTTTCCAAAAACTGAGTTGTTCATCAGCTTATAAAAATCCTTCTCAAAGTCACTTGTAGCTTTGGTCCTCATATTAGTATTAAAATCAATGTACTCTTTCATAAAAGGCTTCTGATCGAATGCAATAACTCTATTCACATGTTTCAAAATCATACCTTGTTCCAAATAGAACTTCAAATTTCTCGAATGAACAACGTATTCAGTTTTATCCAGTAGAGTTGTGCAAAGTTTGTTTTTAAAATGTTCTGGAGCAAGAGGTAAATCCTTGTGATGTTCGTGTAAATTCGTTGGATATCCAAGATCAACTTCGAGAATATAGCCATAATCTTCGTCGCCAGTGAGTTCCAAAATTGTTTCTTTCCATTCTGCAGTTGTGTAAGTTTTTGGATCCATCCACTTGATATCACTAAACGGCAGTTTTTGCATTAGGCCATACCCATAAAGGTTATTAGCATCAACGTATAACAAATAGTTTTCGGGCTTTGTCTTATCGAAATCTTTCAAATATTTGTTATTTGCTTTCACATATCGCTTAATACATTGAGAAATACCTCCACGAATACCTTTTTCAATCATTAAATACATATCGTAATCGTGTATCAGTTGAAGCTCAATTTTCGTTAATTTTAACATAGCATCCCATGCGAGACTTGGAGCTGTTAGATAATGTGCCGGATCAAGTTTATAGCAATTTAAGCAAATATTTCTGAAATTTTCGAATATATCAGCAAGCAATAAAACATCTTGAATGTTGTACAAATCAGAGTAATTCCCTAGATTTTTCTCTTTTAATTTGTTCCATACATTTAAGTAGTGTTGATAATCTTTCTCAGATATGCTCTCGTCTGTCAAAAGTGAATAGAAATCTTGAATTTTCAGCTCTTCTTTGTAATCAAGTTTTTCAATATTATCGATAAATTCATAGGGAAATATTCCTTTTCCAGACAATATTTTAAAAATCTCGTCGTCGTCATTTGGCTGTCTTTCTATAATTTCATTCAATCCATCCTGTATAAAATGATTTGTATGTTTGAAGTCTTCTTTCTTTAAATTTTTCGCTAATTTTTCAATAGATGAGGCCATAAATCTGAATGTATCTACAAACGAAAACTTTACAAACTTTCTTGGCTTATAATTGTCGAACTCATAGCCATATCCAGAATTTACTGAATAATTTATATATTTTTCTTCTGAGTTTGCGATCAAATCAACGTTTCCATATTTCTTAGCTAATTCTTTTATGTACAAATGTGTGTCATAGTTACTCATATTGTGACAGAAAACTGGAATGTTTTGTGGAAATTTCAAATTCAGATTGCAACATGCATGAGCTGCGCCTCGAAACTTGCCGGTTAAATGACAATGATCTCTTACTTTATTATAACTCTTATCTTTCCAACTATCAGGAGTAAAACCATACTGAACTGACCCAATATCATAAGCAGACCATTCACAGATATGACAAACGTTTGAATTTTGATATGAAATTTCTTCTTCTTCTGTCAATTTCATAGGCTTCGTATTCTTTGAATTATATTTTTTGGCTATGTACTTTGATAATTTATCGAGTTCTTCAAACAATTTTGTCGGGACGTTTTTCAAATCTTCTTCATTTTTGGCACGATAACATATCGGTTTGTACATGCGATTGGTCACATTCGACACTAAATATAGAGTAAAACCATAAGGAATATGCTTCTGAATCTTGGTTGTAGTTGATCTTTCTGGATTGTTCTTACATGTCGGAATCTTTTCCAATATGCTCTCAAAGTCCATATAAATTACGTACGGATGGTTAAATTTCTTTTGATAATTAGTAAATTTAGTTGTTTGACCTGGAAATGGCATAATTGGCTTACAAACTTCATGATTTTTACAAATTTCTAAGTGATCTGTTAAATCTCCAGATTTGTAAAAATGGCTTAAACATCTTCTACACAAAAATTTTCTTTCTTTATGTTTAGACAACTGCGAAGAAACAAGCTTATTTAAATCGGTTATCAAAACATAATGAGATTTATCATCTTGTTTAACATACAATAAATCAATGTTTGTTTCAGCGTCATATTTTTCAGAAATTTGTAACGGAACAATGTTAATATTTTCATCAAAACTGTAGACATTGATAGACATTGTTGGATACTTATACTTGGAATTGTAGCTTCGTTTTTCAAATATTTGTATATCTTTCAGAGACATTGGATACTCAAAACCTGAAAATATTTCGTCATTCACAAATTTTTCGTATTGCTTTACACGTTCACAGTCTCTTTCTGGTTTTTCAATAGCACATCTTATTGAGTAAATAAAGCAAAAATCATCTCTATTTTTTATATTTATACAAGCTTTTTTATCTTTGATATTCTTTGGTAAATCGATGTATGATCCTGCATTCATCATTTCGTGTTTGTTAAGGCTCAAAACTAGTTGTTTACAACTTTTAAATGTCCATCCGGAACCTTTATTTGGATTATTCGTTTGTTCTCGATGTGTTAATTTATTAAATTGCTTAGTAATAAAGTCGTTTACGTCAAAGATTTCGTCTGCTTTGATAGTAAAATACATTGGACATGTTTGCGGTTCACCATTCACTAAAGTTCGTTCGTATTCACATTCCAAAGAGAGATAGCCCTTCATATTTTTAACATTTTCTTGAAATTTTTCTATTAAATCTTTAATTTCTGGGCGCATAATTGAAAGATATTTGTAAATTGACATAAAATTATCGCTCAAATTCGTTAAAATGTATTGCTTGAAAAGACCTTTCACAGAGGATAAAACTTCAACATCTATGATATTTTCAGGTTTTTCGTGAAGAGTTTTATCAATGTTTTCAATGATTTCAGACTTGGTTTTATCGTTAGTACCGATAGCCAACTTTTCAGCTATTGAATGAAGTTTTTCATCATTAAATAGGTCGAGATTTTCTTTTTCAACTTTGAAATTTCTCTTTAATTCACGTAATTTCTCAATATTAAACATGTTTTCGTGATCGGCAATTTTATTTTCTCTAGCCCATTGTCTTAAATAATTTAGTTCATTATCGTAAATTTGCTTGTTTTTTTCGTGACTTTTAGAATTATAATGGCGATCATAGTTTTTTCTTAAAATTTCTCTTTTGCAGAACGGACATGATATTTTTTCGCGCTCCATTTATATAGAAAAATTTATTTAACTAAATGGTGATTGTAAACCAACGATTGTGCCTCTCACGGCGTGATATCACTAACGGATATGACGCGGGCGAAGCGATTATCGTGATGGTCGGTCTGTAGTGGCACACCTCGTGCATAGCGCATTCTTTCGGAACTAAAATGTCGGTAATGCAGATTGCTTTAAAGAATAAAAATTGTGTTTCCGTTAACTATTATAACATTTTCTTTTTTTAAATGTAAGATAATTTTACCTATTTTAAATATGCGTACATTTTGTTACTTGTAATTTTCAAATTATATTTTAAATTAATTTGTTAAATTTTTACTTCTCGATTGGATGTTGTAGTTTCTTGCTCAGTATATATGTCCGCGAATTCGGTTTGGTCGGTTAGGAAGTTTACTTCTGAACTGTTTCAATGCGAGTGGCCATAGCGGAGAAACACCAAGTTCAGAAGTATTCAGATCGTATTCCGGAACCATTTCTCTATCCGTATCTCGCTCTTCTCTCTCTCTAGCCTGAATATAGATCCTAGCCTATAAACGGCAGAAGTGATCGTGTCATAGGCATAAAAAGAGAGGGAGAGAGAAAGAGACAGAGGGAGGAGAAAAGGTCGACCGAGAAATGGTTTTGCACTTTTTGACTTTGAATTTTTTCTATTTAAATGGAGTTCTTGAAAGAGTTAAATGATATTGGTGAATGCAAGTTTAAAGAGTATAAGAAGTTGAATGAATTAGAAGAAAAAAAGAAGTACAAAATCATGAATTTGGAGAAAATGAAAGATAAATTCGGGTTTACAATAATTGCCGAGTTGGAAGATTGTAAAGTACACTTACCGAACAGATTTTTGACTGTTTTGGATGAGAAAAAGATTAAAGAATTAAACAAAAATGAAAAATTACACTTGGTTGTTACTGGAAAGAAGACTATTAAAGATAAAGAAATTATAACAATTAACTTTGTAGAATAAAGTCTTAACTCTAAAACTTGCAGTCCCTCCCCACGTCATAGTACTGTTTTGATAACCATAGTTGGTGTCTTTCTTCATAGGAATCACATGGAATATTATCTACAGTAATACGTTTTGTTTCACACAAAATGTGGCTATATTCTATAAGAAAAATTCTATAATGCTCTTTAATGAATTGTGTTGATAAATCTTGATACTCACAAAAATTCCTAAGAAATTCATCAATTAAGTCTTGATTATCTTGAAAGGACGTATAATATGGGAAAAATGTCATAAAAAAACGATGAAAACTCTCTGTTTGTTTATTTTTTACTTTCTTTTCAATATCTTTCGTAATTATATTAAATATGTAATCCCTTACTTTTTTAGTTTTTTGCCGATAGTAAAACACTCCATTAGACGTTTTTTCTGCAAAAGACTTTACAAGTTCTTTGAATTCTGTATCATTTAAGGAAAGTATCGAAGACGGTATCAACTGTTGTTGAAAATAAACCGGCAATTCACTGAATTCATCTTTGTTGCACTGTTTTAATGCTAGAAATTGTAGAGACTTTGGTGAGTTCATGTTGTTTATTTAGTAGAAAAGTTTTTTATTAAAGTACAGTATGTTTTTAGTAAAAATGTTTTAAATTGATTAAATTTTATTAAGATTTCGAAGATTTTTCCTTTATTCGTAGCAGATTTGACAACATTTTACAAAGCACAGCTTAAGAAAGTAGAAGCAAACAGCTGTAGATTTGGTTAATTTTTCATTCCACAGAGTAGATAGTAATGTACCGATCGCTTTTGGAGACGAACGACTGTAGATTCGGTTAATTTTTCATTGAGATTTGCTGTGTTATTTCTCAGCTTCCTTTATGGTACATTGAACAGTATTTTACATTGCTTTTCGGTTGGCTCCGAAAGTGCGCCAGGAACCCCATATTATTATCTACTTATATATATATATATATATATATATATATATATATGGCTCTAGTATTATTAATCCTAAAAACTAATCTTCCTAAACTAAACTTGATAGAGAATAAAAGTGTACCCTTGGGTTCATAAAAATACCATACCCAACAATAAAACCGTTATTCGCACCCAAGTAGAGCATTGCATGGTCAGTCCCTTGGCAGGTGATCGCACTTTTACTCCTCTCTCTTATTAGGTTAGGTTTGTGCATGTTGGACAATAAAGTCAAACCTGCTTGTCTGGTGTGTGCTCAGACATCTATTGTAGACAGTATGTTTCTACACGATAATGTAATACAATGCATTATTAGATTCTCATTGTGACTTACAGGACTATAGGGTATACATAGTTTATAACAGCATTCTGTTTACAATTTAGTTATCTAAAAAAGTGATCAATGAGCATAAGTATTTACGTTATAAGTCGACTGAAAGATAAACGAACACTTTTTTTGATTCTTGATTGCTTTTTAGAGAATTAAACAAAGATGCTAGCTATATTTGATCGAGTAGTTGGTTGTGCTAGGAGGTGTTGTTACACTTATAGCAAATGTGGAAAAATTGCCTTAGAGGTATAAAACACTTTGATATTAAGTATTGAAATATGACTTTAATTTTAGTAAACAATGAGATTTTTATTCTTTGATAACTACCGAATTAAACAAGGACCATTCAGTAGATTAGCACTAAGTTCAAACGGATATTCTATTATTTTAAACACTTATGAAATAAATTGAAATTTGTGACTTTATACTTATTTGTATAGATCATGGACTTATTCGTCTATTCGATATTTTTAATGATATACGTGTTAGAGCACATAACATTTAAATTTGAACAAAATACGTCAGTACTACTTGTGCTACAGAAACAATCCCTCTTAGCGATTTGCAAGGTGGTCTAGAGGTATATACTATTTTATGTGAGCTTATATTCGTTCCCGTGGACGGAATTCAGGCCGGTATTCCTTGAAATACCTATTTAAGGTTAGAAAACGAATATATATTAATGTACTTTACAATTGTCTCTTCTAGTGCAACTATAACTTGATATATCTTCTCCGCCAACGTGGCTGATTTGAGTGTCATTAAAAATCATTCATTAGCGTTATACAATAAGTTTTAGGATGTGCAATATTTTACTATCATAATAGCTAATGTTTTGATTATTGAAAACTTTTTTCATGTACATAAATATATTGCAACTTTTTTTAATTACAATGTGTCGATATTGAGCGCCCGATAGGGCCTTACAGAAATCGTGTTGTAATCCGTACGTCTGTGAAACCCTCGATGACAAGGTCTAGAGAATTCCTACACATGGTCCTCTTGGTTCAACAAGGATCAGTAATGAATAAAAGGTCAAAGGCCAATCAGTCTGCTAAATCTCTTAATAGAAAGGTCATACAGAATTTATGGTTGGTTTATAATTTCTAGTTGGAACAACTTTATTTGTGAGAGGGTTACAAAGTCAAATAGGGGTCCTAAAATAGCAAATAAGATCAAGGCTGAAAGATATGCAGAGAAAGGTATAGAACATCATAAAACACCATAAATTAAAAGTACCCAAACTAAGTTAAAAGTTGACACTCTGACGAGTACTTTGATACATTGTTGTATCAGTTTAATTTATATATTCATTTCTATATTTATTTCACCAAGAATAAATGACCTCAAATTAATGTATGCATCACTTACATGGTTAAAAGTTTTTTAAGTATAAGGTAATTGTGCAAAATTGTTCAAAAATATAAAACGCCACATAATATGTATATACATAAAAGCTTTCTTCCTCCAAATAAAATAAACTAAAATAAAATAAACTTCTTGTTTAAAAAATAAAATCAAACTAAAAATTTTACACTCAAAAAATCGCGTGTCATACCTACCTTACCTCCCCTTCCAGTACACAAACTAACTGAAAACCAAGCCTTTGATTGTCCTCCAACTATCGAATCACAAGAGAACAAAGTAACCTTCAAACTACCCCTATAGTAGTAGCGTTACAAACTAGACTACCAGAAAAATGTACTATCTCACTGTATCATGATACATCCACAGACTCTTTATTGAGAAATTACATAGTTTAATGTACCTATACTTTGTCATTATTAATTGCATTCTAAGATGTTTTCTCCAATAAATACTGAATCATTAAATTTCAAATTGAAAATGCTACACATTCAAAGGGAATGATTAATACAAGTTTACTTATTTAGATTCAAATGTAGAGTACTGATGAAAAGCGATAATCAGGACCTGCGTTAGCTTTAAGACCCAGGATCAGATAACCGTGCGCACACGGTCCCAGACTTGTAATACTTGATTATTAAATGGCATCCGATTTCTATCATGTTGTTTGTTAGTAATGAATGTTACTAAATCTATTTTATCCTGTTATTAAGAGGATAATATTGGCAATCATTTCAAATTTTCCGACACATCTGTATATCGCAAGACGTAATGTAGCATTAGATAAATATCTGGTAGTGTTGCATAAAGTATTTTATCTTGTTAAAATATAAAATAATATTGACCAGGAATACATTTAACATCGATATAGTAGTACAGTATCTTAATATTTGTTTTATATATATTTATAACGATACCATTAAAGCTAGTGGGAACTGGTATAACAAGAAGACGCTTTCTGATCAAGAAAAGAAAGAGTGGTCTGTGACGTATACCATAGTCTATAGTGTCCGTTCTATCCCTACCATACATATAATGAAAAAAAATGTATTTAACAGTCTCTTTAAAAATTGTAATTTTGCCAACAAGTGTATCATATTGTCAGAGAAGAATAAAACAAATGTAATGCTTATTAGAAATTACGTTGCTTATATGTGCAAATAATTTAAATGATTTATTACATAATTTATAAGAAAGAAGGTGATCGACAGCCGTGCTATTTTGGTACAGGTTGAAATGGGAAGGGCAAAAATATAAAATGATAATTTTCCTTAAGTCAGAGTTAACCATATTTGTATTTTATTTACTCTATGCAAAATAACTTTTTTATTAGCGTACACTTTTATTAGCATGTTTAAATTCGCCTTTGTGTTCCACCGGCCTTTTATTCAAAGTATCTTATTTCTAACCAACCTATACAGCTGGATTAAACAGCCCAAAAATAAATATTCAGAATGTGTTTAATACAATTCAGATTTTTCCCAAACATATTTCTTGTATTTTGATGTTTTTAAATTTACAATCTATAGCATTATTTAAATGTGCCTTGAAAATTTAACATCTTGGTGTAAAGATCTAAATGATCTCTTCCTGAGAATTTATATAACTGTAAGTTAAGCCATACGATTAGTCTACTTCTTTACTAACAATAATTATTCTTTGTTACTATGAAAACATAATTACTTTTGACTTATTACTTAGTACTTTTGAAAAATATTCAGTGCAATGGCATCCTGAGTGATTTTGCTTCATGTTGATATGGACAAAGTTAGCAAAGTTAATTTTCAGCCTTCTTCTGATCCACAATCCAAACACCACGGCTGAACCTTTGCATCTGACTGCAATACTCTTGAAATAGATAAGTTAAAACATGACATTTTTCACTCACGTAGATACTTGTAACTTGTATTTATGGCTATAGATGTCTAAATATTGACGTTAAACAGTTAAGTTTTGACTTTGACTTGTAGCAACTGATGAATTTGACTTATTACCTGTAGGACATAAAAAGTACTCTTATTTACTTATTTAAAAGAATATTTAGCTGAATGCAGTTACTGTATGAACTCCGACCACTACTCCACATACTTGTCCGATATTATAACTACCGATGATGTAATACAGTCTATTAAGTACTTTCATAAATTAAAACCATAACTAATCACTATTAACACATTTCAACAAATTTAAACACGCGATTTTTGACAATAGTTCACAATTAAAAATGTATATGTATTTACATTTTTTTACTGAACCAAAGTGTGTATAGTAACGTTAACACACAAAAAAGTTTACATATGTATTTAATTATTTAAAGTTGCGCCACAATTTTTATGTTAGCGGATGCTTGTCCTAAATTGTTTTAAATTAAGATTACTTTGAAAAGTATTTTTTTACTTGGTTTTGTTTTAAGTGATATACGTCCAGTAGCCAAAAAACTATTGTTTATAATTCAAATACACAGACTGGTTATTGAAATATATGGGGAAGTTTATCTTAGAAAAAATATCGATAGTTCTTTGAGTTTTTGTGGAGAGTATAAAAAAAAGAGTGAAAATTATGAAATAAAAGATATTTTTCAAATCATATTTGTTTAGCTTTACTCTAATTGTCTGACAGTGATATAAATATCATCTATTTTTTTAAAGTTAGTATTAAATATAAAAAGCTACGTTAAATCAAAAACATGTTATTATATGATATTTTTAATCCTTTCGATACTGTCTCATTTTGATCCTACTAAATAGCGTGATTCCCTAAATAGGCAATCTTTTCCCAGTTAATATGTATTAAATGTCATTGATAAGCATTATATAAACAGGTATATACATAGTGCTTCAGGTTGCGAATAGTGTTCTAACAGAGCATTTGTCAGGGTATTTATCTGACATGCAAAAGGCAAGTTGAAGTGCAAGGTTATTATCACGTATAAGGTTAGTGAAAACATTGTAATATTAGATGAATCCTACATAATCTTTGATGATTCAAAAGTTTCGAAATTTTGAATATAATTTATATCCTCTTTTAATATTTATAGATGCTAAATATTTCTAACTAACGGAGAAAATGACATAGGATTTTTAATACAAAAAAATATTTCATGATGCTTAATAAATCTTTTAATTGTTAAAAAGATTCTATAGAAACTAAATTCATTATGTTTTATGTAAAGTGAATGTAGAATTCTTACCCTATCAACATCCTAATTTTTCATCAAACTTATCTACAGTTATAATACTGATACATCTCTCAAGTCAGCACATAGTGCACTTGAAATATTGGACATAATTGGAGAGTTGTGTAATGTCAAATCGAAAAACGTGACGTAACCTCTATTTATATTATTTAGATCGCAACCGAGAGTAGAATAAATTTAATTTTTTATATTAACCGAGTCTTAGTGAGAATTTACGCCTCTACATTACTCTCTTGTTGAGGAAGTGCATATTGTCAGCGGTAGAATGCAGCACACGTGACGTAACCTAAATATCTTAAACTAATCAACCTAATAAGGGAAGGGAGTATAACATGGTAGAGTATTACTGTACATAGTATTACCTGCCCAAGGACTGGCCCTTGTGCCATAGAATAACATAACATAACAGTTTCACGGCAGCCATTGCTGTTGGTTCTAGTAACAGTTGTGAATGCACGGCAATTGTTTTAGCACGGCAGTCCAATCCCTGTATTTTAAAAGTAAAATTTTTATAGATCTCATATACATTTCGTTACATATTTTAGTCTGTATATATATAATATATATATTATTGTAATTATTATTATTACCTGACGATGATTTGCCTTTTGTCTAAGTCTGAATGTTGGTTACTTTTAATGTATGGTGTTTTATGATGTTCTATACCTTTCTCTGCATATCTTTCAGGCTTGGCCTTATTTGTAGTTTGTTTTAACAGCGATTGTTTTTAAATTGATGCACAGAAGAAATTTTTAAGTTACAAAACATTAAGAATGCTATTGACCAAAGCAAAATCAAAACCAATCAGCAGTTGTACAAAATATTTATTTATCTAACAAAGTAACATCTAAATGTTCTGAATAAGAATGTGCTCACATCAGTGATTAAACTTACGAATGACGTGTTGGGAATTATAGGGGCTGTGTACTTTTAAAGTAACAAATCATTACATTGTTTTGGAATTTTGGTTGTAAAGTTAAATATATGGTGATTGTAGAATTCATATCCTATAAAGATCCTAATTTTAAATCATACTTTTCTACACATATAATATTATTACATATTTCAAGTCAGCGCATAGTGCACTTGAAAGACTTGGCGATAGGGTTGGCGGAAAATGATATCAAACCTAAAAACATTAACGTAGTTGTCAAATAAATATATTCTTTTTCAAGAGTGCTATTGACCAAAGCAAAATCAAAACCAATCAGCAGTTGTCCAAATATTTATTTATCTACCAAAGTAACAGCTAAATGTTCTGAAGAAGAATGTGTCCACCACAGTGACTAAACTTACGAAAAAAAGTTTTGCGAAGTGTAGGGGCTGTGTACTTCTTTTAAATGTAACAGATCATTTCATTGTTTTAGAATTTTGGTCTTAAACTTTAACATATGGTGAACATGGAATTCTTACCCTATTAAGATCCTAATTTTAACTCTAACTTATCTACACATATAATATTATTACTTATTTCAAGTCAGCACATAGTGCACTTGAAAGACTGGCGATAGGGTTGACGGAAAATGATATCAAACCTAAAAACATTAACGTAGTTGTCAAATAAATATATTCTTTTCTTGTTTAAATCTACTAGGATTTTTATATTAATTTTTAAAACATATTCTGAAATACTTAGTCGCCGTTACAAAGTATTTATACTGTAAAATGTAAAACGTTTTAGTGAGAATTTTCGGGTGAACATTATTCTCTTGTCGAGTAAGTGCATATTCTCTACAGTAAATTACAGCACACGTGACTTAACCTACGTTTCAATTAAAAAATCTAATAAGGGAGGGGAGTAATACATGGTAGGAGGGTGACGACCTGCCAAAGGACTGGCCCTAGTACCATGGAATGCTCTAATCTGGGTGCGCATAACAGTTTCACTGCAGCCATTTCTGTTGGTTATAGTAACAGTGGTGAATGCACAGCAACTATTTTAAGCACAGGCAGTTCCAATCCCTGCCGAGGTTGGTAATTAAGTATTTTTAAAGTAAAACTTTTATAGATGTCATATACATTTCGTTACATATTTTAGTCTGTACATATATATATACAGACTATATATACTACAATAATTACAATAATATATATATATATATTATTGTAATTATTATTATTACCTGACGATGATTTGCCTTTTGTCTGTGTCTGAATGTTGGTTACTTTTAATGTAAGGTGTTTTATGATGTTCTATACATTTCTCTGCATTCCTTTCAGGCTTGATCTTATTTGTTTTTTGTTTTAAAAGTGATTGTTTTTACATTGATACGCAGAAACAATTTTAAGTTACAAAAGATTAAGAATGCTATTGACCAAAGCAAAATCAAAACCAATCAGCAGTTGTACAAAATATTTTTTTATCTACCAAAGTAACAGCTAAATGTTCTGAATAAGAATGTGCCCACCACAGTCATTAAACTTACGAAAAAAATTGTTGCGAATTATAGGGGTTGTGTACTTTTAAATGTAACAGATCATTACTTTGTTTTGGAATTTTGGTTGTAAAGTTAAATATATGGTGATTGTAGAGTTCTTATCCTATAAAGATTTTAATTTTAAATCAAACTTTTCTACACATATAATATTATTACATATTTCAAGTCAGCACATAGTGCACTTGAAAGACTGGCGGTAGGGTTGGCGGAAAATGATATCATACCTAAAAACATGAACGGAGTTGTCAAATATATATGTATTCTTTTTTTGTTTAAATCTACTAAGATTTCTATGTTAATTTTTTAAAACATATTCTGAAATACTTAGTCGCCGTTACCAAGTATTTATACTGTAAAATGTAAAACGTTTTAGTGATAATTTTCGGGGTCAACATTATTCACTTGTCGAGTAAGTGCATATTCTCTACAGTAAATTACAGCACACGTGACTTAACCTATATTTCAATTAACCAATCTAATAAGGGAGGGGAGTAATACATGGTAGGAGGGTGACGACCTGCCAAAGGACTGGCCCTAGTACCATGGAATGCTCTAAACCTGGGTGCGCATAACAGTTTCACTGCAGCCATTTCTGTTGGTTATAGTAACAGTGGTGAATGCACAGCAACTATTTTAAGCACAGGCAGTTCCAATCCCTGCCGAGGTTGGTAATTAAGTATATTGAAAGTTAAAACTTTTATAATAGATCTCATATACATTTCGTTACATATTTTAGTCTGTATATATATATGTATATATATATATATATATATATATATATATATATTTATATATATATTGTTGTATTTATTATTATTACCCGACGATGATTTGCCTTTTGTCTGTGTCTGAATGTTGGGTACTTTTAATGTAAGGTGTTTTATGATGTTTTATACCTTTCTCTGCATATCTTTCAGGCTTGATCTTATTTGTTTTTTGTTTTAACAGCGATTGTTTTTAAATTGATACGCAGAAGAAATTGTAAGTTACGAAAGATTAAGAATGCTATTTGCCAAAGCAAAATCAAAACCAATCAGCAGTTGTAAAAAATATTTTTTTAACTACCCAAGTAAAAGCTAAATGTTCTGAATAAGAATGTGCCCACCTCAGTCATTAAACTTACGAAAAAAAAGTGTTGCGATTTATAGGGGTTGTGTACTTTTAAATGTAACAGATCATTACTTTGTTTTGGAATTTTGGTTGTAAAGTTAAATATGTGGTGATTGTAGAATTCTATCCTATAAAGATTTTAATTTTAAATCAAACTTTTCTACACATATAATATTATTACATATCTCAAGTCAGCACATTGTGCACTTGAAAGACTGGCGGTAGGGTTGGCGGAAAATGATATCAAACCTAAAAACATGAACGGAGTTTTCAAATAAAAATATTCTTTTCTTGTTTAAATCTACTAGGATTTCTATATTAATTTTAAAAACATATTCTGAAATACTTATTCGCCGTTACCAAGTATTTATACTGTAAAAAGTAATACGTTTTAGTGATAATTTTCGGGTCAACATTATTCACTTTTCGAGTAAGTGCATATTCTCAACGGTAGATGCCGCACACGTGACAACCTAGATATGTCTATTAACCAATCTAATAAGGGTGGGGAGTATTACATGGTAGAAATGTGACGACCTGGCAAGGACTGGCCCTAGTACCATGGAATGCTCTAACCTAGGTGCGCATAACAGTTTTACTGCAGCCATTGCTACTGTTTCTAGTAAAAGTGGTGAATGCACGCCAATCGTTTTAAGCACAAGCAGTCCCAATCTCAGCCATGGTTGGTTATTTAAAATTTTTAAAGTAACATTTCAAATACGTTATAAAAATTTGCTTTACACATACTTTTAGGCAGTTATTTTATTTTTACAGATCATACAGTGTTACATACCAATGAAAGTAAAGAATAAAATTTATTTATACAAAACTATATAGCTAAGGAAACATGTTGATTACCTGAACGATTACGTGTTTGTGCATTATATTTTACTGTGTTAGGACCATATTATCATACTTTATATACACTAGTTAAGAATTAGTACTGAAGTGATATAAATTTTATAAAGAAAACCCAACTAGGACAGTCTGGCTTGTTGCTTGGTTTGGCTAATACTCTTTGCAAATATCTACATACTCTATTGGGTTAAAATTCTAATTATAAAAAAAAAAACCATATATGTCTTGATTGGTATTTAGGACTTTTACAAAACATTTCAATATATTATCATAGACAATTTCCTTTGTGAAATTTTTCGGGGAATTTTTACCAATCACAAAATGTCATGAGAGTAACATGCCATCCAACCACACGATTTACTAAATAGTATTGATGTTTTATAAAATACCAAAAAGGCAGAGCAAGCACATTACTTGGATTATGTGTTTGTTTATTTATTTTTATTTTTTTACGAGCAAAGTTTGAAGTTTTACATTTGTTTAATAACGTTTTAATTTTCACCAATATCGGAGTTACGAGTTGTAACATTCCCAATAGTAAAAAGGATTTTGCTTAGACTTAACCATTGTATACTTTTACAATATATATATATATATATATATATATATATATATATATATATATATATATATATATATATATATATATATATATATATATAAGTAGATATGAATATGGGGTTCCTAGCGCACTTTCGGAGCCAACAGTAGATCAATGGAAAATCTTGTTCAAGGTACCGAACACGAATTGACACGCAAAATTACGTTAAGTAGAACATAAAACACACAACTCACGTTCATGTTACGTTCGTGTTATCAAATTTTACGTTCAGAACGTAACATAAATCGCAAAAATCACGTTAACGTTATGTTCGTATTGTCAAATTTTACGTTCAGAACGTAACATGAACGTGAGTTTTGTGTTTTATGTTACGTTCTGAACGTAAAATTTGATAACACGAACGTAACATGAACGTGAGTTGTGTGTTTTATGTTCTACTTAACGTAATTTTGCGTGTCAATTCGTGTTCGGTACCTTGAACAAGATTTTCCATTGATTTACTGTTGGCTCCGAAAGTGCGCTAGGAACCCCATATTCATATCTACTTATATATATATATATATATATATATATATATATATATATATATCTCATTTCCCCATATTATGTACAAAACACTTCCAAAATAATCACTTATCTTTTTTGTATTTTGTAAACTTCCCAGGCATTGGTAAGTCATGTATAACACTCAATATTAATGTTTAAATGTACCTTGAACATCCTGGTGTAAAGTTATAGTTCTTCTTCCTGATAATTTCCATATGAAACTTAAGCCATACGAATAGTCCATTTCTGAACAAACAATAATTATTCCTCGTTTCCATGAAAACACAATTTTAAAACCTAATACCCTTTTAAAAATTGTTTCGGACAGTTCATACGTAGAAAGTTAGCAAAGTTCATATTCAGACTTCTTCCGAGCTATGACCGGAACACCACGGCTGAACCTGTATCGATTATGCTGGAAAGTTCTTCAAATGGATAAGTAAAAGCATCGCACTTTTTATTGGATGATAATCACGTAAATGTTGCCTTTTTTGTACTCCTGTATATGTTGTCTGAATTTTGGTGTTAGACAGTTAAGCTTTGCGTTTAGATTGTAGGAACTCATGACTTTGACTTATTTACCTTGTAGGACAGCAGAAGTACTATACCCTACTTATTTTACTGTATATTTAACTGTATGTAATTAATGTATGGGCACACACTAAACTTCTCAACATACTTGTCCGTTATTATCACTACCACTGTGGCGGTACAGTTGATTAAATATTTGCATAAATTAAAAACAAACTTAAACACGCTTCAATAAAGTTATACAATGTTCAAAATCAACATTTACGTTCAACAGACGTTCTTAATTTTGGCTTTTTAGAATAAGCGAAAGTGTGTATATCAAAGTAGACACGCTCAAAGGAAGAGAAAAACGTTGCGAGTTGTAATGTAATAATGAACGTATTTATTTGTTAAATTGGCGCCACAATTGCTTGTTGCCAGAACATGTTCTAAAAGTTTTCCCTCGTGATATTTACTTTTAAAAGTATTTATTCACTTGTTTATTGTTTAAAGTTGTGTAAATTCAGTATTCCAGAGCCAATTGTTATCGTTCAAGTACTCAACTTGGTGCTTAAAAGTGTTAGAACAATTTTATCTTAGGGAACAAAAGTTATAATTATTTGGAGTTGTGGTGGTGATCGACATATAAAAGTATCAATAGGGTTAAAAATATGAAATAATTAATTTTTTCTAAAATTATATTTCTTACGCTTTAGACACAAAAAATGACCCCCAGACAAGTAAAAGTATTTTTAATTACATTTAAATATTTTACCTAACGATTTTCTCTCCTTTTTATTTGCCTGACAGTGATTGAAATATTACCTAAATGTTAGTATAAAGTATAAAGATCCAGGAAAGTTTTTTAGGAAAGATCCCAGCTTGATATTGTTTTATCCCTTTCAGTGCTGTATCGTTTTGATTCTTCCAAACGTAGCGAAGTTGACAGTTGATTTCTTCCAGGTCAACCAGTAAACTCGGATTGATTGTGTCATTTATAAGCTTTATATGAACACGCGTAGGTCACCTTGCGCTGTAACTATACTTTACTGATTCTGATTCAACTAGACAATGTTGTAAGAGCTGGACTAGATGTTTATATTTACAAGCATTAATCTTAGTTCTTTCCCATCTGGATTTAATCTAAATATACAAAAAATAATGGTAGAATTACATTAGTGCGAGAAAACTAGCGGCTAATAGTGATCCACGACTTGACTCCTGAGTCTCTGATGGCGTACTGACAGGGTAGGAGCATTTACTGGTTAATTTTTCAAATCTCCTTTGATATCACCAGACACAACTTCGTTTTCCACTGCTGGAACTTAAATAAATATTCGACCGCAAGTAGTTTTAACATGAGTCGTTTCTCGTTATGTCTTCATTAACGTCATCAATGTATTGCCTCCATAAAGACCTCCAGGGTGTTGGTAAAGGTAGTACCTGTGTGTCTACTACCTGTGATCGTGGGCTCACTTCCAACACAACATCAGTGAGAACAGGGCAAAAATTATTAACGAAGAATATTAAGAATATTTAAAAAAAATAAAGATTCCATAAAGTTAATAAATTTATGGATTCCATTGTTAGAAAGTTTTTATATAAACTAAATTATAAGGGTTTCAATATTTAGTAATTTTTTAACAGTTGTGAACTTAATCTTTATGAAAAGGTAAGTCCAATGTTTATTATTGTTCTTAAATTTTTATATATTGTGAACGTAGAAGTCTTATCCTATCAGATCCTAATATTAAATCAAACTTATCTTTAATAACATTGACACATCTTTCAAGTCAGCAAATTGTGCACTTGAAAGATTGGGTGCAATTAGGAGTGTACTTCAAGATAAAATTGAACTAAATTAGGAGTAACCTCTATATTTATATAACTTAAATTGCAACCGAGAGAATAGAATATATTTCCTTTTAATATCAACCGGTGTGTCAAATAAAATTTTTTTTTCTTGTCATAATTTACTTGCACTACAATAACAATTAAACAATTATGTAATCTAAAAACATTAAACGCATTTATCATGTACTAGCGGGCCCGGCGCGCTTTGCTGCGCATTTCAATAATTTTTTGCAAAAGTTGCCCGCGGCTTCGCATGCAATTTCCCGTTGAAAACAGTACACTATATTCACTTATCCTTTTTTATCACATTCTAAAACATTGCTGAGATAATTGATAGTCGTTCCATCGTGAGCCTCTTGGGCGTATTATGAAGGTATGTACCATATTCCTGCCTCTATCTAGCTGTTACCCACGGCTTCGCACGCAAATCTTAAGAACCGAAGTCCTTATATTACTTAATAATTTTTTTTTTTAATATAATAAATTTTAGATTAAATTAGTTATATCTCCGATGCCACGATTGAGCTTGCTTTGTTGTCTCGATCGAGAGAATATGTACACACGGAGTTTTGAGAACCATACTTCTGTCAAAAAAAACAACTAAGGTTGATTTTATAACATTCTTTATATTTGTAGCCAACGTAAGATAGTAATTATGATATCTGCATTACTCTTCTGATCAAGCATGAGCATGGTTTATATTAAATAAATATTGCAGTTAAAGGTGAATTTTTACGTCAAATTTGAATTGTATTATCTGGATAGTAAAGTCTATGTTTAACAGTGATTGCAAAAACAGTTTAAACAAAATTTGTCGTTTCTCTTAAGCTTACTCTATGCTTTTAAAACTATAAGTGTAATATATGTTTACAAAGAACAGCTGATTAAAAATTTGAAAAGACGTTAACATATGTTTGCTGCAATGCATTTCTTATGGGTATTTCTGTAACCAGTGGGGCGGAATCCTGAATCGGGAAAGGGATGGGCATAGCTTATAAACCTTCTCCGTGGAAAAATACATATACGTACAAATTTTCATCATGATCGGTCCAATAGTTCACGATTCCATAAAGGACAAACATACAAACATTCATTTTTATATATATATATATAGATAGAAGAAGATATAGATTAATACGGTAAAGTTCTAGTGAGAATTTACGGATCTAAATATTATTTTCTTGTCGAGTAAATGCATATTTTCTGTGGTAGATTGCAGCACAAGTGACGTAAGCTAAATATCTCAATTAATCAACCTAATAAAGGAGGGGAGTATTACATGGTAGAAGGGCGCTGACCTGCCCAAGGACTGGCCTTAGTACCATGTAATGCCCTAACCTGGGTGCGGATAACAGTTTCACTGCAGCCATTGCTGTTGGTTCTGGTAACAGTTGTGGAGGCACGGCAACTGCTTTAAGCACAGACAGTCCCAATCCCTGCCAAGTTTGGTTATTAGAAGTGTTATAAGTTACATTTTAATGGATCTCATATACATTTCCTTCGTTATATATTTTCAGTCTGTATTTAAACCACTACAATATTATCTATAAAAATATTATCTATGCATTAGTTTAATAATTTATGTTTTGTTATATTATGTTTTGATTATTAATTTGAAATCATGTTTCAGCATGCTATATTTCTTATCCTCAATGCGAGATGACACAGTACCGTAAGTAATTGAGATATTTAGGTGTAAATTTAATGCCATTCTGAAACTACAGTTTCATTCAAATCTCAAGACTCTTTTGTAAGGTATTATAAATAAACCATTCTACTGATTGATATCATATTTGTGATTCGAGAGTTTTGTTCTGATTATTTTCAGGTGGCTTCGGTCCTGCGTTGGCTTGACGTCCCCTTTTTGACATTATCACGTAACACGTCCCCACGTGTGTTGCAAAACACACAAAGTATGAATGATGATTGAATGGAAAAGTGTGAAAGTGTGCGTACGTGTAGAACTACATTTAACTACAACAATAATTCTCCACTACACAACATATTAAGGTATCTAAATTTGTCTGCTATTATTGGACTTAAGTTTACATATTTGTTCCATCAATATACTTATTATTAAACCTATTTATTTAATAACGTATATTTTTATAATTATATTGGTTTTTGGGAAACTGTATGTTTTACTATGATAAACTATTACATGCTGTCTTTTCTAACTGTTACAGGGTGATGCGTCTAATGCGGCAGGAAGTTGCCCCACTCACACTAATACACACACGACAAATACACTAGGTAGTGTTTTGTTTTACTTTAAATCAATTTGGTTAAAATTGGTGTTTCAGAATGGCATACATATATTAATTGGCTTATTATATGTTTACATGATAATAGTTAATAATTTTAATATAATTACAATTACTATAATATTTTTATATAATTAAAATTAGTCATAACATTAGTAATAATTTGGTAAATTAGATTGTAATATAAATGTGAATCACTACCATAAATGAATCGCACAGTCTTCCATACTTCACTTGTAAACAAATGACGTTTTTGGTTTATCTTATTGCCTATTAACTTAGTATACATGAAAGTAATGTAAAATCGCAATGATTCAGTTAGCAGGTTTTTTTGTAATTCCTATTTTGAAATTATGTTGAGTGTCAAATTAGGGCTAGAAACAAGTGTGATAGTTTATGTCTTACAATAATAATGTATGTGAGTGCGCGTTTTCAAACTAGTTGCTATAAATCTTAGGGATGCGAAAAGTTAAATCAAAATAGAAATTATGCTATATATATATTTCCATGCACACTATTATATTAATCGTATTCCAGGAGCAATCTAGATAGCACATTGATATATCACAGCAAAGCTGACAGTTTGTTTCCAATTAAGATAAAATGCAATGCATACCATTCTAATAATGTATTTTACATTATGTTGAACCATCAACTATTTAAATATAAAATAAAGTTTTAATTTCATATATATATATATATATATATATATATATATATATATATATATATATATATATATATCGTATGGGGGACAAAGGCAGCTATCCATTTCATATAATAAAAATGTTCTTTATTTGGAATCCGGACATTTTTACACAATTTCCAACTTACGTTCTTGTCTGCAATTTTAACGTGCATGCATCTATGAATGTTCGATAGCAAAAATATATATTTTATTTTATGTGAATATATTTATTATTTTATTTAAGAACTTAAGCATAATCAACAAAGCTGAAATTCACAAATATAAAATTACTGAAATACTTTTTTATTCCTGCATATTCTTAATTAAAAAAATTAGGTAGACATTGGCTGAAATAAATGTATGTGATAAACAATTGTCTCACCATTGGAATTTTTGAATAACAGGTCATTGAATAAAACGTTTCACTTATACTCACACAATGTCACTTGCGATCATAGATTTTAGTCCAGATATGTAATTTATTTTTCCAAAATTTGAACGGTCGCATTCACGAAATCCTAATGTGATCGCAAAACATAAATATATTGGAAGATATTTTAATGAAAATTTTGCATGAATGAGAATATCCGCTATTTAAAAATGTTCGATTAAACGAAAATGTTTACAACTCATCCAAGTTATGTACTGCTGTCTGCACCAACTTCAATCTGGATCTGATTACAAATACGGTAGTTATTATCTCCCGTTATATTACATATGGCTATTTATATTACATCAAGATGTCGATTTTAATAAATACGTGCCTATTTAATCTATATAACTGGTAATTTTATTAAAAAGCAATAATGTTTAATAATAATAAATACAGTTTCCCGTGTTTATAACAGTAACCTAAATCAATAATGCTCAGTCACAAGATTGTCTTTCTTACGTATCCTTGACAAAGGATCTAGGGTCTCAAAGCATCTCTCTGTTTAGTATGTGGATATGAAATTCTCTCTCAGGCTACATCAAAGTACTCGAATACCAAACTTGGTACATATTAACCTGAGGGCTGGAGAAGTTGTTAAGGACAAATGCGCTGTTTTGAATACATAGTGTGAAATTGTCATTAATACATAACATAATAAAATTAGTTTTTTAAGCGTCACTATTGCACGCCGCAAGATATAAGAAAACTTCAAATTTAAAAAAAATGGTCTGTTATTACAGACTTAATAGTAGTAATAAGACCTAATAGTAGTGCGCGTTTTCAAACTAGTTACTATAAATGTTAGGGATGCGAAAATTTAAATCAAAATAGAAATTATGCTATATATATATATTTCCATGCACACTATTAGATTAGTCGTATTCCAGGAGCAATCTAGATAGTACATAGATTGCTACTAAAAATCTTTTGACTCTTCACGTTTTTAAAAACGTATATATTCCATTAAGATGTCAATTTTGATAAATATGTGTCTATGCAATGCATCTAACTGGTAATTCATTAAAACAAGAATAATATTAAAAACTAATAAATGTTTCCACTGTATATAACAGTACTTCTTTGATACTGAACTTACGGTTGGGAAAATTTTACGACATAAGAGGGCAAGATAAATCAATAATGCTTAGTCATGAGATTGTCTTGTTTACGTATCCTTGACAAAGGATCTAGAGTTTCAAGGAGTCCTTCACTGTTTAGTATGTTGATATGGAATTCTCTCTCAAGCTACATCAAAGTACTCGAAATGGGAAACTTCGAACATATTAGCTTGCTATACATTTTGTTAGTTGTCGGTTAGACAAACAGACAGATAAGAAATTGCCTCCAAGGATTACGTTCAGCCAAATGGTAAGTTAGGACATTCACCATCATCGAACATGTTTTTGAAACATTGTAGTAGTGAAACATTTACATTAAGTTAGATTCCAAAGCTATGTTTAAATAATAAAACTTACTGTGAACTAAGAAGTTGCGTGCGCAACGCACTGCGCTGAAATGAAATCTTGCCCCTCACATTTGACACGGACTAATTATATATAGCTGTGTGCAAGTATTTACAAATTTATTTATTCTTCCACTTTATCATTCTCATCATGGTTATTCATAAGACCTATGAAGAAATATTCGCTAACGCTAAGAAAAATCCCATTGAGAGTCATACAACATTATTTAACTGAGTTTTCCTGTAGTAGAAATGAAGAAGATAGACAGACAGACAGAAAATAATTTTTATGAACAATAGTGAAAGTTTTAACTGAAGGTCAGCTAAAAATGTGTCCTTACAATGATTTTGGTAAGAAATTTACATGGCACATCCTTTTTAATGTATATTTCATGAAATTATATTTGACAATATTTCATTATTCTTATAAATACTTGGAAAAGTTCATATATTAACAAATTACGATCGAAATTTTGAAACAAACCTTAAGTAATTGTGATATTTACGTACTTTTAAATACACAAGGTATTTCTAAACATTGAGTATCTTAAAACTCTAAACTGATATCTCTAAATGTTTTTAAATTATAAATCGTAAACTTTTTAGGACATTATAATCCAAACAGTTTTAAATTGGAGCCTATATGAGTATAGGTTTGAATTATTTTGGTCTCAAATATAAATGAATATTCATACAGACAAGTTTAGAATTATATCGATTTAGTTTTTGAATTATTTGCAGGAAACATGTTAAATATACTAAGGATTTATTTTTAAAAGAATTTATTTAATTATAATTGTAAGAATCTTGTGTTTTCATAATATTTAACTTTTAAGATAGTAATAGTTAAAATTTTTATTCAATACTACTTAATCTTAGCCCAGAGGTCTTGTGCTCAATGTAAATAATAAATTTGATTAATTCAAATTTACGGGTTACATTTCTTTAATACATTTTCGGTATATTGAGTTAGGAATATTCGTACCAATCTAAACTACAAATAAAGTGACTAGATATGATTGCCAGTCGAATAATCCCATTACTTATTCCTTTAAGGTTGTATGTACAAGATATATTAAAACTAGCAATTATAAATACTCAGAGGACGTCTCTACACACGAGATTAAAAACTAACGCTTACAACACAATTAAAAAAATATCTTTGAAAGCGATTTGTCTATAATTATTATTAGACCTTATATAATTGTCCCCCTTAATAAATGACAACTAAATAGTGAACTTATAATCTCATTTTCTCCTTTTCAATAAAATTGTCAGAGTATTTGTATAGTGATATAAAAACCTGACTATCCTTGTTAGATACGATAAATGAATTTTTATTTAAAATTAGACGAACATTTTAAACAATTCATAACAGTTTTTACAATTTAAAAGATATAGTACTTAATTTATATGATTCTATTAACCTTTTTTTGATACATTTTGAACTCGATTTTATGAAGAAAAAGAAGACGTTATTTTAAAAATGAAAAATTAAATTCTAAATACACTACACCAAAGTTAATAGAAAAGAAGCTTGTAAGATTACTTTCAAATAAATAACTATATTGCAGTCGATGTCTAATAAGTTTTACAAGAAACTTACAGACGACAGGAATTTGAAATGAAAATCTTTCCTCTAGTAAGATAAATCTAATTATATTTTCTTATTTGCCCTATGCAAAATAAAACTTTGTCTTTCAAATGCATATTATAATAATTCCCTTTAAGTTCAAACTACATTTATTCAAAGTACCTTATCTAGAACCAACCTATACAGCTGGATTAAACAATCAAAATATATATTTAGATTGTATTTTAATGCAATCCTGCTTTTCCCCGCAAAATATATATAGGAAAAACAGCGCATTAACACGGATTTTGAGCAGAAAGTGTCCAAAACAAAATCATGTATATGTTTGATGGCCAAAACATAAGGAACTGATATTATTTTATTTACAATCCATAGCATTACGGAAGTACACATTGAACATTTGAAACCCTAGTGCAAAGATCTACACAATCTCTCTTTCTTAGAACTTATTAAGCTGTAGGATTGGTCCATTTTTTAATTAACAATAATTATTCTTAGTTACCATGAAAACACAATTTTAACATCTAATACTTTTGAAAACTTGTTCAGTAGAGTGGAATCCTGATTAGTTTTACTTCAAGTCAATACGGACAGTGTCAGCAGCGTTAATGTTCGGTCTTCTTCCGACTTGTGACCCCGTCACCACGGCTGAGCCCTGTGTCTTTGACAGGAAAATTCGGCAAATGGATAAGTCAAAACATCACATTATTCATTGAATATAGCTTACTTAGATGTAGTGTTATATGTATGGCTGTAGATGCTGTCTGAATATTGATGTTAACAATTAGGACTTGAGTTTAGATTGTAGCAACTCAAGAATTTGACTTCTTACCTGCATGACAGCAGAAGTACTATAACTTACTTATTTTACCGTATATTTAGCTATAGGTAATTGCTATATGGGCCCCATCTACACTACACTACATACCTTTTAGTTATTATCACTACCTTTGAAACAGTACAGTAGATTAAATAGATTCATAAATTAAAAATATAAATAATCACTCTTGACACCAGTCTATGAAGTTATACACGCGATTTCTGTTCATTTTTTACAATTCAAAATGTAAATGTATTTCCTCAGAAGTAATTAATCTTGGTTTTTTTCACGCAACCATAGAGTGTGTAGTAACGTAAACACAAACAAAGGAAAAGAAAAACGTTGCGAGTATAAAAAATCTAAGGACACGCGTATTTAAGAGGCAAATTGGCAAAAGATTGGCGAGCACATAGTGCACTTGAGTGATTGGTGAGAGAGGTGGCGGAGAACGATATCAAATAAAAAAAATTATATAACCTCTTTATTTATATTACATAAACCGCAACCGAGAATAGAATAAATTTACCTTTTATATCAACCGAGTTGTCAAATATGAATATTCTTTTCTTGTTCAAATCTACTAGGACTTAGGTAATAATATATATATATATATATATATATATATATTTATATATTATGACACACTTAGTCACCGTTATCAAGTATTTATACTTTAAAATTCAACACGTCTGATTGAGAATTTACGTATTTCTTGTAGCGTACATGCTTATTGTCTGCGGGAGATAGCGGCACGCGTGACTTAACCTACATATCTCGATTAACTAACCTAATAAGGGAGGGGAGTATTACATGGTGGAAGGCCTACGACCTGCCCAAGGACTGGCCCTAGTACCATGAAATGCTCTAACCTGGGTGCGCATAACAGCGTCACTGCATCCATTGATGTTGGTTCTGGTAACAGTGGTGAATGCACGGCAACTGTTTTAAGCACAGGCAGTCCCAATACCTGCCAAGTTTGGTAATAAAATATTTGAAGGTAACATTTTGATAGAGCTCATATACATTTCCTTCGTGATTCCGTTATTTGTCCGTCTATATTGTTATCTGGCGGTGATTTGACACTTAGTTTCAGTGTCTGACGGTTATTTGCTTTTAATGTAAAGTGTTTTATAAAGTAGACATTTCTCTGCATATCTTCCAGGCTTGGTCTACTTATTCTTACTTGTTCTTTTTTTTCACAGTAATTTTCTTTTGAAATGATGTGCAGAAACAATGTCAACTTACCAAAAATTAAGGATGCTACCCACTAAAGCAAAATCAGCAGATGTTGCACAAATTAGTTATTTAACTACCAAACTAACAGCTAAATGTTCTAAGCGAATAATGTTTCCTTAAGTGACCGGACTTTAAATAAAATTAACGTACTAGGGATTATGTGTTTGAGTTATTATTTTAAATATAACAGAGGATTTCACTCTTTTTAAACTTGCCCAATTTATTGTTTTATTTTGATTTAGTTAATATATTTTGAGGTACTGAAATAGTGTTCATATAAATTAAATGTTTAGTTTTTTTTTATAAATATTTGTAGTGAGAAGATCCAGTTGTTACTAGACACAACGCATTAGACGTATTACTTCAGAGGCAATAAAAGCAATGCAACTTTTGAAACGGAACAACATTATAAATGGAAAAGTTTGTTGATTAGAGGAACTTTTGGGAGGCTGTATTTAAATCAGTGGTAATTATAAATTATTTCACATTTTGGATGTAATTTATTCCAAACGTACGGGATCATATAACCTTAATCTCACTTATTAATTCGTGTGGAAAACAGGCATTTTACTCAGTTAAAATTATAGAACAAATCACAAAGTTATTTTGTTAAATCTTAGAGAAGATCTTATATGGTTAGATCGAATAGTTTCTGTACTTGAACGTGAACACTATATAAACAATTGATAACTTGATGATAATATCTGGCTGCTGTGACCGATGTAGAGACATATGATATATTAAGCCTAGCTAAAATGTCACCAACCACCAAGTTAGTTTGCAGGGAGAAATCAACTGATTCTCTTTCACTTATCAATTAATTATAAATTCATAACGGTATTACTATGGATGCAATAGTTAACAGTACATCAAACAAACCTTCAAAGCACATTACTTTCAATTAGTTGTTTTTTCCAATAGTAAACTGTGATGATAGATTTGGGTTTTTATGAGATCTACGTCATTTAGTTTCTCCTAACATTACTTCCTTGTAGTGAGCTTTCTCCTTTCTTTTTATACATATTCTTTTACGTTTTCTAAAGAACAATGTTGATGATTGTCTGAATTGTCTGCAATAACATTAAACATCTTTGTTTAGTTTTGCTAAAGAATAAAATGCGTTTAATTCATCACTTACATTAGACGTGCATGAAGTTTATGAATGTCTTTACAACTTTAAGGTAATTCTGTATTATATGTTGATGGTGAGTCCTTACTCTTGTTAAAGTAAATGACACATTGACACATATACCCTATTCTCACGCAGAAAAGATTAAATTTTTTACAAAACTACAAGCAAATGACTCTAACCGAATCCGATATAATAAAAGCAGTGCCGCTTCTAACCTGAAACCTTACCTAGTACTAATATAAAAGGTAAATGATTACTCAAATACTTCAAATACTTTCAAATACTTTCTTTACAAAAACTTTTATTTATTTAGCACCAAAACTTTTTAATCTGTTACCACAGCATATAAAGAGTCAATATTCAATTAATATTTTTCTAAAACAGCTTTAAAAGTGGCTATTGTCAATGAAGGATATTGAAGAAGTACTTTTTAAAATTAATGTTTAAAATGAGATTGTTCCTTTCCTTGTAATATGTTTCCAATAATGATAATAATGCATAATTTAATTTATTTTTTGGTTGTGTTCATTGTGTTCTCCATGTTTATTTGTTTAATTTTTTACATTTAGGCTTAGTTGATTATTTTATGTATAGTTAAGTTTTTTTATTAATTTAGTTGTGTTTATCACGAACTTCATGTAGAGTAAAAATAAATAAGTTTTACTAAAAATATTACTTTACTGTTTGTAAAGCTGCTAGTTTTCTGTTAATTTTATGATATTTATTACTCCAAACAGGCTTTGCCTTGGAGTTTTTTTTCTCTTTATTTCTCATAGTGATAGTGTTATAGTAGTTTTAGTTGCATATGTATGTATTGTTTATGTGTAAGTAAATGTAATGGTTTTTGGTTAGTCTGTAAAATTTTATAAAAATCGTATCTGTAATTTTTATTTGTGAGAAATAAAGTTTCTTTCTTTCTTTCTTACTCTTATAACAAGTCTACATATATAGTTATCACTGTAGATGAAACACCAAAGATTTAAAATTTATGATGCATGTTATCAGTTTGCTAATGAAACCACTTTTGGAAGGGTCAGTGTACTTTTATCCGATAAAAATATCTAATTTATAAATATTTTATAAAAACCAACAGCTAAGCTGCTTCTTTTTATTTGTAGACTAATGATAGCTTTTGTAACTCGTGCTTATTAATTGCAATAAACATAAAATTACACACATACAACAAGGGCTACAATCAAGGAAACAATTAACATTTTAATTTACCATTTGGAGAGGTACCAAGCGGACCTTAAGGTTCTTCTTGCGGACACTCGGATTTGAAGATTTAGTGTCAATTAATTCTAGATTGCATTTGACGAGTAGGTTAGCTTTTCACTAACTGTTGTAACCTCTCACCGAGAGACAGCAATGCACACGTAAGTCCACATTATATGGAGCCATTTCGACAACATAGCGAAAATGTAAAAATTGTTTTTCAAGAAGACACCTGTATGCTTTGTTAAAGAAAGCAGTGTTTCAACCCTAGAGCTATCTGACTGATTTGTATACACTGTTACTTGAATTGCTAACAAATTATGTTAGAAACACGTTATTAATAGGAACACTAAATGTAAACATACCACATGACATTTAATAAAGCCATCTGGTGTAAAATATTTCAAATAAATCTCTGTGATACAGCTGACATAAAATAAGTACATATTATTGACGACACATTTTATATCCAATAACGCTTTGAAATTAAGAAAATAACAACATTATAATAAAGGCTTTAAAATCTGAAGGTATATTGGCCTTTGCATTATTAATGAGCTTGTTCCGTGTTTCCTTAAAATTATAATCTACTGCAGTTTTCATCAGGTCATGATATGTTGGTATTTTATTGATCCATATTAACGTCAAACTCAGTTAAATTTTTTCATGATTTTCATAATACCTTCCCGGTGGTGTATATTTATCTTGGTAAAAATTACAAAAATATACCCTCCTTCTAGTTATAAAATGATTAAACGTTTAGTACATACATTAATTGAAACATAATGTACTTAATTTGTATATATTACATCATTAGAATTAAAATATATGTAGGAACTGCAGGATAACTTAGTCCAGCATGGTTGATTGTGAATTCTCCTAAAAAATTCCTAAGTTTACATCCATTAATTTTATTGCTTGTTTATGTATAAAACGTGCGAGTACGCTACAATACGTGTCGATTAATAGGCTTCACTAAGGTTGCATGCTAAATTTTAAGCATAAAGCTCATTTCATTATCGTCATGCGGTCATATAGACAAATCATACAGAAAAAAACTTCCTCTCAGTAGACATAAACGAAATACTTCAGGCTACTAATTGCTTCAATGGCGCTCATCTAAGTTGCATGTTTGAATAGGCGCAATAATGTAACTTAATGTTGTATATGTAGAAAGGAATTGTCATGCAAATTTTAAAGATTAAGTGTGATAATGATAATTATTAATAAAAATACAATCTGAAAACCAAAATTGCAGTATTTATATTTCCAAGTTCAGTACGTTTCAATGAGAATTCACGGATATGCGTTATTCTCTTGTGTAGATACATATTGTCTGCGATAGATAGCAGTACACGTAACGTACATCGAGATATCCCTATCCTCCAACCTAATAAGGGCCAGACGACCTGAAAATACTGGCCAGAGCACCATATAATGTCCTAACCTGGGTGCGCATAACAGTGTCACTGCAGCTATTGCTGTTGGTTATAGTAACAGTGGTGATGCACGGCAACTATTTTAACCACAGGTAGTCCCAATTCCTGTTTAAATTGGTTATTTAATATCTAACATAATAATAGATCCAATGGAAATTTACTTCAAGACATATTTTCCGCGAGATTGTTTGAATAACCAATAACAAACTAGAGTTACGTGCAACCAGTAAAAAAGAAAGTTTTTTATAACAAAATAAATCTTTTCGAGAAAGCATGTTGCTTAGCTTAACGATTACACATTTGTTAGTTGTGTTGTGTTAGGAACATACTATTTTACTATATACAAATTATCTTAGAAATTAGAGCCAAAGAGGATGAATTTTGTCAATAATCCCAGCTTGGACAGGTTGGTATATCGCTTAGCTTTGCTACACTACCATTTTGCAAATTACTATTTTCTGAGCTGGGTCAGTATAAGTTCTTCTGTACAAACAAAAACAAACATGTTCTAAGTAATGAAACTATTTATTTCATGATACTCCAGCATACGACTGGCACTAACTATTTGTTTAGTACAACTTTCTGTAATGGGTTTATAAACTTATTCTGCTGTAAAAATCGATAAAGAATTAGAGTAATAAGTTTTTTCTGGTGAAAAATTTTAAAATGTTTTTCCTGATAATTTCTATAAACAACTTACGCCATACGTATAGCATATTTCTTAACAAACAATAATTTTATTCCTCGTTACCATGAAAACACAATTTAAATCAATTTAAAACCAATCTATAAACCTTGGAAAATGCTTTAGTACAGTGGCACTATGAGTAATTTTTCTTCAAGTTGATACAGACAGAGCTCATATTCAGTCTTCTTCCGGCCTATGTCCTGAACACCACAGCTGTCAGCTCTGTCATTTTGACTGGGATATTCTTAAAATGGATAAGTCAAAACATCACAGTTTTCATTGAATACAATTCACCTAGAAATTTACTTGTATGTATGGCTGTATATATTGTCTAAATATTTGTGTTAAACAATTACGTTTTTAGATTGTAGCAACTCATGGCTTTGACTTATTTGCCTGTAGAGCAGCGGAAGTACTATAACTCACTTACTGTATCGTATGTTTATGTGCATGTAATTAATGTATGGACTCTGGCCACTACGCCACATGCATGTCCATTATTATCACTACTGATGAGTACAGTTGATTAAATATTTGCATAAATTAAAAACACAAATTATCACTCTACAACGAAGTTATACACGCGATTGTTTTGAATTGTTGACAATCACATTTAAGTGTACGTTTTCAGACGTACTTTATTTTGACTTCTTAGACTGAACGAAAGTGTGTATAATATCGTAGACACACACAAAGGAAAAGAAAAACGTTGCTAATTTACAAATGTAATAATAAACGTTTTTAACTGTTACATTGGCGCCACCATTGTTTGTTGCCAGAATATGTTCTAAAATGTCTTATGATATTTAATATGAAAAGTATTTCTTCACTTGTTTATTGTTTTAAGTGGTGTACGTTTTATTCCCAATTGTTATAGTTTAAGTACTCAACCTGGTTCTTGAAATTTTCGGGAAGGTTCATCCTAGAAAAAAAAATCATAATTTTTGGGAGTTGTGGTGGTGGTCAACATAGAAAAGTATCAAAGGTGTTAATAATTCATGTTTTTCTAAAACTATAATTCTTACCTTTTACGTCCTAAAACTGATGTCAGTATTAAGTATAAAAAGCCTGAAAAATATCTAAGGAAAGATTCCAGTTTTATAGTTTGTATCCCTTTTGATGCTGTGTCGTTTTGATTCTTCCAAAAGTAGCGTGGTTGACAATTGATTTCTTCCAGGTCAACTAATAAACTCAGATTGATTTTACTATTTATAAGCTTCATATGAACATGCGAAGGTTACCCTGCGTTGTAACTATACTACCTGATTAAACTAGACAATGTTGTAAGATCTGTACTAGATGTTTATATTTAAACACATAAATCTTAGTTTTTTCCTATCTGGATTAAATCTAAAAATACAAAACATAATTGAGGTATTACATTAGTACGAGAGACTAGCCGGTAATAGTGATCCACAACTGATGGCCTACTGACAGGGTTAGGTGCATTTACTGGTTAAGTTTTCAAGTGATATCAGCACACACAATTTCGTTTTCCACTACTGTAACTTAAATAAATATTCGACCGCAAGTCGTTTCTCGTTATGTCTTCATTGACGTCATCAATGTATTGCCTCAGAAAGACCTCCAGGGTGTTAGTATAGGTAGTACCTGCGTATCCGCTACCTGTGGTCGTGGGTTAACTTCCAACACAGTATCTATAAGAACAGGACGGAAATTATTTACGGTGGATATTATTAAGAATAATAAATTAAAAGAAAGATTCCATGAGATTAATAAATCAATGAACTCCATTGTTAGAAACTTTCTATAGAAACTAAATTATAACGGTATTAATATTTATTGCTTTTATCCGTTGTGAACTTAAGTTTTATGAAAAGTTAAATCAAATGTTTAGCATTGGTCTTAAAGTTTTATATGTAGTGAACGTAGAAGTCTTACACTATCAGATCCTAATAATATTAAATGAAACTTAACTTTAATAATATTGAAACATCTTTCAAGTCAGCACATTGTGCACTTGAAAGATTGGGTGCAATTAGGAGTGTACTTCAAGATAAAATTGAACTAAATAAGGAGTAACCTCTATATTTATATAACTTAAATTGCAATCGAGAATAGAATATATTTCCTTTTAATATCTGCCGGTGTATCAAATAAAAATCTTTTTTTCTTATCTTAATCTACTCGGAATTCAATAATAATTAAAAATTATGTAGTCTGAAAACATTTTACGCTTTTATCAAGTATTTATACTGTAAAGATCAATACATCTAGTGAGAATTTACGAATCTTCATTATTCTCTTGTCAAAGAATTGCATATTGTACGCGGTAGATTGCAGCACACGTGACGTAACCTAAAACCTCTATTAACCACCCTAATAAGGGAGGGGAGTATTACATGGTAGAAGGGTGACGACCTGCCCAAGGACTGGCCCTAGTACCACGTAATGCTCTAACCTGAGTGTGTATAACAGTGTCACTGCAGCCATTGCTGTTGGTTCTAGTAACAGTGGTGGATGCACGGCAACTGTTTGTTATGACCTGCCAAGGTTGGTCATAAAAAAATTTTAAAGTAACATTTTTATAGATCTCCTATACATTTAATTCGTGACATATTTTCCGTATGCATATTATTACATCACATTGACATTTATGTCTGAGTTGGTTGCTGTAACGTGTTTTATGATGTTTGGAGACTTTATTCTGCGTATCTTTCAGGCTTGCGTATTTATACCAGAGAGCAGTTGATTTACAAAATAGTTTTTTAAGTACTATAAGTAAAAGCTAAATGTTCTGAACAAAGTACCTAAGTGACTGGACTTAAATAAACGTATTAGGTATTATGTGTTTTAGTATTTCTTTTAAATATACCAGATGACTTCACTGTTTTGATATTTTCCCAAATGATAGTTCGTTTGCGATGGAGTAATGAATTTTGAGATTATGAAATAGTTTTCACATAAAATATATGTTTCGTACTTTTATAAATATTTTTAGTGACAAGATTTAGTTGATTCTTCACACGTTATTGAACGCATTACTAGACGATACAACAGTATGAAAATTTTGCACCGGAATAATATTATAAATTGAAACCTTTATTAAATAGAGTAATTGAAGTGAGGCTGTATTAAAAATCGGTGGTAATTAACAATTTTCACAGATTTTCAATGTATTTTATTACAAACGTGCCGACTGGTTAAAACATAATCACTTTTATTAATTCATTTGATAATGAAGCGTTTTACTCTGTTAAAAACATACAACTAATCAAAAAGTGATTTTTCTAGAATCTTAGTATTCTAAGGTAAGTCTCCGTTCATCTGTGGTATAATAATATTAACTTGTTGGATCGAATGGTTTTCTGGACTTGAACACTAACACTGAATTAAACATAAACTCATATAAAACTGGAATTTTAATTAACTGTATAATAGCTTTGCCTATCAATCAGGGGGATATATCGATAACAAATTAACCTACTGACTTGAAATGCATGCCCTTGACTGTATATACCTCGTTCTATCCTTAGAGAAGCCGTTTACGTTAAATATAATATTTACATATTAGGATTGTTTTACTTGTTTATTCTATACTTCTAAATTCTGTTATAGAGGAAACGCCAAGTGCTCAATTATTCATTACCATTCTAATATTGATTTGTGAGTTACAAAAGAATGTACAAAATATTTCACTCAACCATATACTCGTATTTCATCACGAAGACTTTTTCCAGAGTGTTTTAAATGACAAACCAATGGAAGACATAGTTTAACACGCATTTTACATTATGTCACAAGCCTTGTCTAGTGTCAAATATTCCAAGAGTGTCTGTTGCGGAGCATGCAGTAAAGGTTGTATGAGTACATCATATTACGTACATGCATGTAGAGGTTTTAAAAATTACTGAAGTGAAAGAAGTGAAAGCATGCTTAGTTATAAGAATATACCGTATATATAACATAGCTTTCATAATTATCTCAATAATAGCATGATTTAATAAAAAAGAAATATTTTTTCATATTATTGCAAACACTTACAGTTTTGGTTTAACTTTTCATGTGAAAAATCATTAGTAATTGTAACACGTACAGAAACTTTCTTTACTAGCCAAAAATCTTTTATAAAAATAATCTTATTTATAAGCAGTTTTCCAATGCAATTCACTGTACATTACGACAAATCATATTACAAATTGCAAGTGGATATTACAATAATACACAGTTTTTTCTCCTTTTCTTTTGTACGTCTCACAGATCCAGAACAGTACCTCACTATTTTCGTTTTTTGTAAATAAGACTTTAAGTGATTACGGAAATATACCCTGCAACATTTCTTAGGTTTTACCCTTCCCCACTAAAGCAGAATTTTGTATGGACAAGCCATTATTCCAATGTATACAAGAAATGACTGTTTCTTCAGTCTGTTCGTGATAAAGAGACGGTAGATTGACATTAGTGTGGGATTGATAGTGATTCCCGGCTCGTTTCCCGAGGTCTGGCAGCGTCCTGACAGGGAATAGTGCATTTTCTGGCTTGGTCCCGAACCTCCAGTGACACCAGCACACGCCATTTCGATTTCGGCTGCTGGAGCGCAAATAAGGACTCGACCGCGATTCGGACTAGCAATTAAGGTACTCATGTCGGTCTGCCTTTACGTCAGTCATTTCTTACCTCAGTGTTTTACTGACCTCATTTATCTTTGTCAACATCATGATTTTTAGTTTCTTCATCAAGACAATCTACATTGACAAAGATTACTTGTGTAAAAATGTCACTGGTAATTAGAATAGCCACGACGTTTTATCAAACTATAATAGATTGTTTTTCTTTAAATAATACATCCATCAGACGTTTGAAGAAACCTTAATACCACTTAGTTTAAAATATATCATATATACTAGCTTTTAATTTTTCAGTGCAAAAACAAAACTTAAACTTATGCTATCTCTAGCTTAGGTCCAAAGTTCAACGTCTTAGACTACTTGGCTACCAGAACTTATGTAAATTTATATTCACTCTATATCACTACAATATTATCTATGCTAAGTATTAGTTTATTCATTTACTAATTATGTTTTGATTATTAATTTGAAATCATGTTTCAGCAGGCTATATTATTTATCCTCAATGCGAGATGACACAGTACCGTAAGTATTTGGGACATTTTAGGTGTAAATTTAATGCCATTCTGAAACTACAGTTTTAGTCAAATCTCAAGAATGTTATTACACTCTTTTATAAGGTATTATAAATAAATCAGCCTACTAATTGATGTCATATTTGTGATTCGAGTGTTTTGTTCTGATTATTTTCATGTGGCTTCGGTCCTGCGTCGGCTTGTCGTCCTCTCTTTGACATTATCACGTAACACTACTCCACGTGTGTTGCAAAACACACAAAGTATGACTGATGATTGAATGGGAAAGTGTGAAAGTTTGCGTGCGTGTAGAACTACATTTAACTACAACAATAATTTTCCACTACACCATATATTAAGGTAACTAAATTATTATTATTATTAAAAAATATTAGACTTAAGTTAACATATTTTTTCCATGTATATACTTAATACTAAAACTATTTGTTTAATGAAGGTATATTTATGTGATTATGTTGGTGTTAGGAACTCTATGGTTTTTCATTATACAGTAATACATGCTGTCTTTTCTGATTGTTATAGGGGAGATGCGGCCAATTGCCGCAGGAAGTCGCCCCACTTACACTAATACACACACGACATGTACACTAGGTAATGTATTTTTCTACTTTAAATATTTAAAATTAATTTGTTAAAAATTGTAGTTTCAGAATGGCACACTTATATTAATTGGTTTAGTATACTTTACATGGGAATAGTTCTTAATCTTAGTATAATATTACTAATGAATGTAGTAATAAATTGGGTAGTTAGATTGTAATATAAATGTGACAATAAATCTTTCATACTTTACTTATAATTAAATAACCTGTTTGGTTTTTTCATTCCCTATTAACTTAGTACAGAAGAAAGTATTGTAAAATTGGAGTGATTTAGATTCAAAGCTTTGCAATTTTTATCTTGGGTTTCTCTTGGGTAACAAACTATTATAAATCATAAGGATCCGGCAGTTTAAATTACAATATTAATTATGCTAAATCTCTTTCCTTCCACATTATTAGATTAATGGCATTCTAGGAACAATCTAGGTAGCACACAATATACCACAGCATAGGTAAAAACTTTGTTTCTAATTAAGATAAAACGTAATGCATTCCATTCTAATAATATATTTTATATTAAGACGAACTATCACCCACTATAATATTATGAAATAAAATTTTTACTTCATATAAAAAAATATTGTTTGAATATAATTTGGCATTTTTGCACAATTTCCAAATTACGTTAATGTCTACGTTAATCTAATAGGTGTATTTAGTAGTTATATCGGCCTATTTTAAATTTTATTAGTAATTAGCCTATATGGTTTATAAGCTGAGATTTTATAAATATGAAATTACTAAATAACTTAGTGTCATAACTCAAAATTTGTATTTTTATTGCAAGTCAATCGCGATCTTAGCTTTTAGTCCAGATATAAAATTTATTTTTCCCAAATTTGAACGGTCGTATTCTCGAAATCTGAAGGGATCTCAAACATAAATAGTATATATTGGAAAATATTGTATTTAAAAATGTTTTCGTAAATTAGAATCTCCGCCATTTTGAAATGATTAATTAAATAAATTGTTTAAAAAACTCATCCAAGCTATGTGCTACTGCCTTTGCACCAACTTTAATCTTGACCTGATTACAAATATGATACTAGTTATTAGCTCACGTTATATTGTTTATTCCATCAAGATAGCGAGTTTCACAGATATGTTTTTATTAAATCTACCTAACTGGTAACACAATTAAAAAGAATAATATTTAAAAACTAATTGATAGTTTTTCCCAATTTTAACAAATAAATAATCAATAATCTTTAGTCACAAGATTGTCTTCTTTAGATATCCTTAACAAAGGATATAGTTTCTCAAGTCATCCTTTAAAGTTAAAGGATGTGGATATGGCATTCTCTCTCAGGCTATATCAAAGTAGAGTTTGTGGATGAGGAATTCTCTCTCAGGATATATAAAAGTAGAGTTTGTGGATAAGGAATTCTCTCTCAGGATATATCAAAGTAGAGTTTGTGGATAAGGAATTCTCTCTCAGGATATATCAAAGTACAGAACTTGGACATTAATTATAAATAAAAAATTGTGTTAAACGAACGTAAAATTTCTATATTTATTTCTCTCTTCTTGTTATAGTAAAACTGTTAGACAAGAATAGAGACAATAATCCCTTAACAAGTTTATTGGAACAATTCTTTCAAACATTGTGTGAAAATTGAACTTATGTACTTTTACAGTGTATTGAAAAAGACAAAATATATAATATATGCTAAGTAAATTCTTTAAATTTGACCCCTTAAAAGTAGACAGTTAGGATGAATAACAATATAAAAGTGACAATAAAATATTTATTTAGTTTTTAGAGAATCTTAGATGTCAACAAGTCGCTCGTTGAGAAAAACCTCGTCGGGGCTGATCTCGTAGGTGCGTGTCTACAATATGTTCCATAGCATGTTTTGAAACTTTTTATTACCTCTTTCTTGATAATTTTCCAGTTTTATACTCCTACGAATAAGTTTGTTTTAAGTATTTTATTTTGCTTAAAGCATTACATTAAATCATTAAAACACGATTATTTAATTACTCAGTCGAATCTAATACGTTTTAACCAAATATAAAAACAAATTAAAGTCCAATAAAATAATTCCTGAAAAAATTTAATACTGCAAACAGTTATTATGCTGTAAACTTTCATTCTATATTACATAAATCTAAAGTGAATTATACATATTTATTTTCAAATTAGTTTTTATCTATATGTTTTATACCGTACCGCTGACGGAGAGTTTTCAATAGGGGTTCACTCTTACTATTTGTTTATTTTTAAAACCAATTTTAAAACCAGAAAGGAAATTAAATTAAGAAAATCTGAAGTGAGTGAATTCTAATTAAAGACTTAAATCACCATGTAATTTATAACTACCATGTTATTCAGAAAAACGTCTGTAAACGACAACGCTATTAAATAAAGGCATTTTTGCTTATATATTTAAGAGCGCTATTTATTTTGAGACCATACGGCCAAAGGACGTACGTCTGTCTGTTTGTGCGTCCTTATTCCTGTCTGTGACAACTTTTGATAACATCTGTATGTAGATTCCTTGTGCGTAGATTATACGAGTGTTAGTTCTGAACACACTGTTATTTGGTTTAGCTCGGTTTCATTTTAATATCTTCTAAAATGATACAAATTTACTAAGTATCAATAACACTTATAATAATATTGAAATGAAAAATACTGTTAGTAGTGAAAATGTTTATATCAGCTGTCATTATTCATTCATAGTATATCAGCCTGCCGCCTAGTATCTCTGCGTGCCTTAGAGTGACCAGCCATTCAAGGAATGTTGCTGCCCTACCTAGCAGGAGAATAACGTTGTACTTATGGGCTTCTAAACCCTTTCTTGCCCTTGTTGTTTAATATTAACTCTTGGACATTCCACTACGACCGTATAAAGATTGGGGTTATTTGTCACAAAACCCTGAATACAATTCTAGGATTAAATTGTAATGAACTCTCCAAGTCGGTATAAAATATTTTTGATTAGTTTGGCCTGCTTAACCAGTGAACACCAGATATATTAAACATTAAAACCAATGTGGCCCAAAAAGCTACAGGTGAAACTACCTTCGCCAGAGCACTACGAGTATTTTATCGTGTTAGTCGTTACTTTCCACTAGAGTACTGTCAACGATTGGTGTCCATATCAGTTCAATATATCGTGAAAGCTAATCTTTATGAACGTAAAAACTGTCTAAGGTCCCTGACTGGATGGATAGGAATAGGGCTTCCACTGTAATGTCTTCTAAAAGTTCTTTATACAGGATAGTCCCAAATTAGGAGAAAAATTTTCGGCTAGTCTCTAGCGTAACTGTAGGAAAATTTAGTATTTTACGCTGACTAACGCATCGTTCAGCAACCTCTTTCCAGGAAGTCTCTCACTAAGGTACTGCGGCTCCTTTAGAGACAAGACTTTGTTGACCATGCAGCACGTCACCATACTTAAGTATATAGGAAGAAGGTGGGCAGCCTCACGAGAAAGGGACACTTGGTCAAAACGTAAGAGGAATAATCCTTGCTGCAGTGTTTTGCACCTTTAGAATCCTTCCCGTGTCCTCCCTTGAGAGGCTACTCCCATATGCTGGATAACAGTAATAAAATACTGACAAAATGATTGGCAAAAGAGATCGCTGAATCACGAGGATCCGGGCTTCAAGTATCACCATCACCTTACGTGGTCGAGAGACTGTATCTTTTGTTGTGTAGCTATATCTAAAACTGTACACTTGCTGATATTCAACTTGAGGCCGTTGCTGACAGAGCAATCACCTTATACTGATAAGAATTTATATCATCGACTACAAGTTTAATATTTTCAATTTTATATAAAATACGATACTGATGACTGTCTTCATGTAGATTGACTGTGCAATTTTTTACACGTATGCATAGATTAGATGGTCACGTCGCTTAGGAAGGGGTTCAAATCTTCCTCCACACGTAAATAAAATCTGCTTATAAAGAGTTATCGTACAGACAGACAGGCGGATGGATTGACGTACTGACAGACGTACAACAACAATATTTTAATAAGACCTTGGGTTCTTAATAATGTTTATATTTTTGGAGGATATCTACTCCTTGATTACAAATTTATGCAATTAGTAAGAAGACAATATTGCAACAACAAATTATATATTCTCGTAACGCCTTTAAAATAAAAATTATTATTGGAGGCTTCCAATTTGTGCTCTACGTTGCTGAAATACTCTGGAAAAAGCAAAACGTTGTGAGTGTGCAAATTTAATGAAACCCTTTGTTATGAACTAATGCGCATATTTAAACCAGTGTTGTTTGTTGCCGGAACATGTTCCAGACTTTCCCACGTGTGGCCAGTTACATTTTTAATTACTTCTATACAAAGTTTACTGCTCTTACGGGATATACTATTATATGTTTCTATTTAGTAAGATTATGTTCGAGATTATGTATCCTTTCATGAGGGTTTTTCATAGTTTTTGAAATCTTCACCAGGAGGTATTATTATCAATTTCTAGCTATTGACTTGATTGAAATAATAAATTGATGTGAACAGCCAATCAAACAAAAAAGAAGGCCTGGAAGATACAATTATTATCAGTAAGAATTATACAGGGATAAACCGTATACTACCTAACAACAATTATATATAATTATTCCTCGTTACCATGAAAACACAAATTTAAAGCCTTGTACCTTTGAAAATGTGTTTAGTACAGTGGCATCGTGAGTAATTTTGCTTCAAGTTGATACGGGCAAAGTTAACAGAATTCGTATTCAGTCTTCTTTTGCCCCATGACCCGAACACCACGGCTGGACAGTCTTTTTGACTGGAATATTCTTCAAATGGATAAGTCAAAACAACACAATTTTCATTGAATACAATTCACGTAGATTTTGTATTCTATGTATGGCTGTATATGTAGTCTGAATATTAATGTTAAACAATTTAATCCTTGAGTTTAGATTGTAGCAACTCATGACTGACTTATTTACCAGTACAACAGCAGATGTACTACAGATGTACAGCAGATGTATAACCTACTTATTTTACCGTATATTTAGCTATATTTTATTACTGAATGGACTGCGGCCACTACGTTACAAACATGTCCATTATTATCACTACCACTGAGGCATTACAGTTGATTAAATTTTTTCAAAAGTTAAAAAACTTATCACTCTACAGTGAAGTTATAAACGCGAGTGATTTGTAATGTTCACAATCAACATTTAAGTGTATTTCCTCAGACGTACCCAGTTCTGACTTTTTATGCTTAACAATGTTTAGTATCTTAGATACACACAAAGGAAAAGACAAATGAAGTAATAAACGAATTTAACTGGTAGAATGGCGCCACCATTGCTTCTTGCCAGAATCTATTAAAATTCTCCCTTATGATTTTTATTTTGAAGAGCATTTCTTCACTTTTTTATTGTTTTAAGTGGTGAACGTTCAATATTCCAGAGCCAATTGTTATAGTTCAAGTATTCAACCTGTTTCTTCAATTTTTTTGGTAATGTTTAACTTAGAAAAAATCATAAGTTTGGGAGTTGTGGTGGTGGTTGACATTGAAAAATATCAATAAAGTTTAAAATATAAAATAATTATTTATTTCTGAAATAAGATTTCTAACGCTTTACACACTAAAGGGGGCTTATATTATTTTGAAAAGTATTTCTTCACTTGTTTATTTTCTAAGTGGTGTACGTCCAGTAATCCAGAGCCAATTGTTATAGTTAATTTACTTACCTTGGTTCTTGAAATTTATTGGAAAGATAATCAGAGAAAAAAATAATTGTCAATTTGGCAAGTTTTAGTGGTAGTCACCATAGAAAACTATCACGAGGGTTTAAAATATGATATAATAAATTTGTTTTTCTAGAATTATATTTCTTAAGCTTTACACACTAGCACCGACCTCCAGACAATTAAATATATTTTTAATTATATGTAGATATTTTAACCTACGATTTTCTCTTCCTTTTAATATCCTGACAGTGATTAAAATCTAACCTAAATGTAAGTATTAAGTATAAATAGCACTTAAAACTTTTAAGGAAAGATTCCAGTTTTATATTTTTTGTATCCTTTTCGATGCTGGGTGGTTTTAGATTCCACTAAACGTAGCGTTGTTAACAATCTATTTCTTTCAGGTCAACCAGTAAACTCAGATTGATTGTGTCATTTATAAGCTTTATATGAACGCGCGTAGGTCACCCTGCATTGTAATTGTACTATCTGATTCAACTAGAGAATGATGTAAGAGCTGTACTAGATGTTTATGTTTAAAAGCAGTAATGTTAGTGCATTCTTATTTATATTACATCTAAGTATACAAAATTTACAAGAGTTAACAGTATCTCGTGCTACTTGCCAGAAGCGGGGTTGTTTTATCAACCAAAGAGTGTCATTGGACATTCACTAGTCGATCATAGTGCAACAGAAGTTTGAAATCAAAAATGAGTTTTGGCTAATTCAGCTATCATTAAACTCCACATAAAGGGTAGTCTGAGTCGGAAATATTTATTCACTGTCACCAAACCGTAGGAGGAATGCGTGTGTTATTCGCTGCAAAACGCACACAGCTTTTCTTCAACCTTCTCTTCTATATCAGAGATTTCGGATAAATGTACATTTGCTCCAGTGTCCCTAACAAAAGGCTGTTCTTCAATCTGTCCTTCGTAAAGAAACGGCGGAATTACATTAGTGCGAGATCATTAACCGCTAATAGTGATCCCGTGACTTTTTCCCGAGGCTTTGATGGCGTACTGACAGGGTTTGGTACATTTACCAGTTTAGCTTCAAAATTTACTGTGATAACAGCACACGCTATTTCGTTTACCACTTCTGGAACTCAAATAAATATTGAGGAGTTGGTCCTCGTTTCGTCTCCTTTGACGTCACCAGGACGTTGGTAATGGCAGTAACCTCCGCTACCTGTGGTCGTGGGCTAAATTCCAACACACTATCAGTGAGAACAGGACGGAAATTATTAACAGAGGATGTTATTAATAATATTTAATAAAAGGAAAGATTCCAAGAGGTTCATTAATCTATGAATTTCATAGTTAGAAAGTTTCTACAGACACGCAATTCACAATGTAATCGTAGGTAATCGTTGTAAACTGGTCCGTTATTGTCCAATGTTTAGCACTGGTCTTATCGTTTTAATCTGGGAACGTGGAATTCTTATCAAATCAGATCCTAATAATAAGTCAAAATTATCTATTATAATACTGATACATCTCTTAAGTCAGCACATTGTGCACTTAAGAGATTGGGTGGAATTTGAGCAAATTGTCAAGTGTAACAACATTTTATACGGGGTAAGCACTATATTCGTACGTATTACTTAAATTGCCACCGAGCATAGAATAAACTGTTTTTAAATATCAAGTGCTTTGTTACATAAAATACACTTTTCTTGTTTAAATCTACACGGACTACAATAATAATTAAAAAATTATATAATCTGAACCATTAAACGGTACAACCAAGTAATTATGCTGTAAAGTTTAATACGTCTTCTATAGAATTTACGGATCTAAATTATTCTCTTGTCGAGTAAGTGCATATTGTCTGTGGTAGATTGCAGCACAAGTGACGTAAGCTAAATATCTCAAATAATCAACCTAATAAGGGGGGGGGAGTATTACATGGTAGAAGGGTGCCGACCTGCCCAAGGACTGGCTCTAGTACCATGTAATGCTCTAACCTGGGTGCGGATAACAGTTTCACTGCAGCCATTCCTGTTGGTTCTGGTAACAGTTGTGGAGGCACGGCAACTGCTTTAAGCACAGGCAGTCCCAATCCCTGACAAGGTTGGTTATTAGAAGTGTTATAATTTACATTTTAATGGATCTCATGTACATTTCCTTCGTTACATAGTTTCTGTCTGTATTTACACCACTACAATATTATCTATAAAATATTATCTAAGCATTAGTTTAATAATTTACTCATTGTAGTTTTAACTTCATACTCGTATAATAAAAATTTTCTTTGAACGGAATTCGGGCCTTTGTACACTATTTCCAACTTACGTTGCTGTCTGCATTTTTAACGTGTGTGCATCTATGAGTGTTCGATAGCAAAAATGTATATCTTATTTTATGTGTATATATTTATTATTTTATTTAAGAACTTAAAATAATAAAAAATCTGAAATTCAAAAATATAAAATAACTTAAATACTTTATGTGTTGTTGCTGTATATTTTTAATTAAAAATTTGGTAGGCACTGGTTGAAATAAATGTATCTAATAGACAATAAAATTAGATATCTCGTCATTGAAACTTTTTAACCACAGGTCGTAGAAGTAAAAGTTTAACTTGTATTCACACAATGTTACTCGTGATCTTAGGTTTTAGTCCAGATATGTAATTTATTTTACCAAAATTTGAACGGTCGCATTCTTGAAATCCTAAAGTGATCACAAAAGATAAACGGGTATATATTGGAAGATATTTTAATGAAAATGTTTGCACGAATGATAATTTCCACTATTTAAAAAAACCTTTGATTAAATACATTGTTTAAAAACTCATCCAAGCAAAGTACTGCTGTCTGCACCAACTTCAATCTAGATCTGATTACAAATATGATAGTTATTAGGTCCCGTTATATTATATATGGCTATTTATATAACAGCAAGATGTCGATTTAAATAAATACGTGTCTGTTTAATCTTTCTAACCGGTAATTCCATTAAAAAGCAATAATGTTTAAAAATAATAAATACAGTTTCCCGTGTTTATAACAGTACCTAAATCAATAATGCTCAGTCACAAGATTGCTTTTCTTACGTATTCTTGACAAAGGATCTAGGATCTCAAAGCATCTCTCTGTTTAGTATGTGGATTTTAAATTCTATCTCAGGCTACTTCAAAGTACTCGAATACCAAACTTGGTACATATTAACCTGAGAGCTGGAGAAGTGGTTAAGGACAAATGCGCTGTTTTTAATACATAGTGTGAAATTGTCATTAATACATAACATAATAAAATTAGTTTTTAAGCGTCACTATTGCACGGCGCAAGATATAAGAAAACTTCAAATATAAAAAAATGGTCTGTAATAGAATTTAAAAATTATTTACTTTGCAACATAGTTTGCTACTAAAAATCTTTTAACTCTTCACGTTTTTAAAAACATATATTCCATTAAGATTTTGATTAATATATGTGTCTATGCAATTTATCCAACTGGTATTTTATTAAAACAAGAATAATATTTAAAACTAATAATTATTTCCACTGTATATAACAGTACTTCTTAGATACTGAACTTACGGTTGGGAAAGTTTTACGACATAAGAGGGCAAGAGAAATCAATAATGCTTAGTCATAAGATTGTCTTGTTTACGTATCCTTTACAAAGCATCTAGAGTTTCAAGGAGTCCTTCACTGTTTAGTATGTTGATATGGAATTCTCTCTCAAGCTACTACAAAGTACTCGAAATGGGAACTTCGTACATATTAGCTTGCTATACATTTTGTTAGTTGTCGGTTAGACAAACAGACAGACAAGAAATTGCCTCCAAGGATTACGTTCAGCCAAATTGTAAGTTAGGACATTCACCATCATCGAACATGTTTTTGTCTAAGTAGTGAAATATTTACATTAAGTTAAAATTAATAGCTATGTTCAAATAATAAAACTTACTGTGAACTAAGAAGTTGCGTGCGCAACGCAAGGATGCGCTGAAATGAAATCTTGTCCCCCAACATTTGAAATGGACTAATTATATATAACTGTGTGCCATTATTTAAAAATGTATTTATTCTTGCACTTTGAACATTCTTATCATGGTTATCCATAAGACCTATGAAGAAATATTCGCTAACGCTAAGAAAAATCCCATTGAGAGTCATACAACATTACTTAACTCAGTTTTCCTCTAGTAGAAATGAAGAAGATAGACAGAAAGAAAATAGTTTTTATGAACAATAGTGAAAGTTTTAACTGATGGTCAGTTAAAAATGTGTGCTTACAAGGATTTTGGTAAGAAATTTACATGGCACATTATTTTTAATGTATATTTCATGGAATTATATTTGACAATATTTTATTATTCTTTTAAATACTTGGAAAAGTTCTTATATTAACAAATTACGATCGAAATCTTGAAAAAAACCGTCATTAATTGTGATATTTACGTACTTTTAAATACACCGGGTGTTTTCTAAACATTGAGTATCTTAAAACTCTAAACAGATATCTGTAAATGTTTTAAAATTATAATTCGTGAAATTTTTAGGACATTATAATCCAAACAGTTTTAAATTGGAGCCTATATGAGTATAGGTTTGAATTATTTTGGTCTCAAATATAAATGAATATTTATGCAGACAAGTTTAAAATTAGATTAATTAGTTTTTGAATTATTTGCAGGAAACTTATTAAATATATTAAGGATTTATTTTTAAAAGAATTTATTAAATTATAACTGTAAGAATCTTGTGTTTTCGTAATATTTCACTTTTAAGATAGTGGATTGGTTAAAATTTTTATTCAATACTACTTAATTTTAGCCCAGAGGTCTTGTGCTCATTGTAAATAATAAATTTGATTACGACAAATTTACCGTTTACATTTCTTTAATAAATTTTTGGTATATTGAGTTAGGCATATTCGTACCAATCTAAATTACAAATAAAGTGACTAGATATGAGAGAACAATATAAATGTTATATAACTTTCATAATTTAAAAGTTTTAAACGCTCATAAACACATTGCGAATTGAGGGAATTCTTAAACCTCTAAATAAGAAAAGTAAGAGATATAATCTTGTCAAATTTCACCACTTTAGACTAAATCATTCAAATTACGATTTATTTGAGGAAAAGATAGAGAGACAGACTTTGATGTTCTTGATGCAAAATTAAAATACGCTTTGATATAATTAGAGGTAGACCAATTAATAAATAAAATTGGGAATTTTTTAAATTAAATTACGAAGACATGGTTTATCAATATATCGTATCAAGTTCTTGTAGATTGAAGTATCTAAGAGAATATATGGAAATTATCTAAGATAAACTGAACGTTTTTAATCATAACGAAAGTCAACAACGCCAGACTTGTGGTAGTACACCAGCTTGTCAGAAACTGTCAGAGAGACAATAATATTAACGGCACTGTCCGCATAGGGTTACTTAAGCCTAAGTTATTTGCAATTGGATTGGTCCCCAGTAATGTATATTTTTCTTGCTCTCCAATAGTAACCTTGCTTTTAATACACTAGCAGTGGCTCAGTATACTTACCACTTAAGAATAAGTTACTCGGTTTGTGATGATCTGAATGTTAGTTTGAGAAAAGGTGAAAGAAATCGCAAAGTTAGCCTTAACTTATTTGTCAATTGGCAGATCTTAATCTCTCACCTATACTTTCACTACATGTCGTGATTAAACATTATTAATCCCATCAAAGCTATATAAGTGAGCAATTCTTTGGCATTTATTCTTTTGAGTTGAAAATTAAAAACGTTTAAAAACATCGTTAAATTTTTTCATTTTGTAAACTAATAATAATCACAGATATAGAAACGGATAAGGAATCTCAAAATATTTAAGGGTTTTTAGGTTATTAGAGCAGTTAAATAATTGCTTTATGTATTTATACACAAATGTTGGATAGTATTAACTCTGAAAGTAATAGTGCTTAACATTTTAAATGTTTTATCACAACATAAACAAAATATAAACTCCTAGTACGTGAGCAAGTTGCAAGATTCAAGGTAACCGCCCATAGTTTGAGTAAGTAATCAAACTAATAAAACATACTTCAATTCAAACATTGACAAAATGTTTAATAAGTTGATCAAAATTCATTAAGTGAAGGGTTTCCAAAACAAGATCAACCGGGAGACATGGCTCCCAAAAATTAATTACACGTCACTGTAGAGTTATGTTGTAACTTACCTTACTTATGTTGCCTAACTTAACTTGCCTTATGTTGTATATAGTCTAGCAAAAGTATATATCGAATGCTGAAAAGTATTGTAATAGAAGTAAAACAATTTTTAGTAATCATATATATTTTAAAATTTAGTTATATATAATTTTACTGTCGGTTTATATTTTCTAGGAATTTTTTTTTTGTACTTAGATGGGTTAATCTTAAGACAAACGACTACCGCTCCGATCGCCGTAATTTTTTGCATACTAACACAGGTTAACGTAATTTCACCGAAAAAATAGTCCCGATTATCGCCGTAGCCGTTTATTTCCCCCCTCCCAAAAAAAATTTGAAAAAAAATAAATTTAAAAGAAAACCTGACTGACAGTGAATTTATTCGTTTTTTGGTGTTATTAGTTCGTAGGGCAGTAGTCCAGGTACTACTCCTAGTATAAACTCGTCTTATCTTATCAGTGATAAACGCGCGCCGCTTATCTTTTGCCTGTAATGAAACCTGAGTTAGTTCTGTCTGAGTTTTGTGTGTGTAAGCAGTCATGGCGTGATCTGGGCTTAGACTTTGCAAGCTCGAGTTAATTTTTTTCTAAAAGAGCAAGCAGCGCAAAGCGCTGCGCAGCGGGCAAGCATCGCGTGATCTGAGTTTTGAATAGGGAAGCTAGGGTCTTTTTAGCGTGTGACAAGAACCATCGCACGCCATTTCAATAACTTCACTAATTATTCCTTGTCCATGTGGGTTTGTTTTTTTACGTCTGGTGGTCTATCGAAACCGTCCTACAGGTCACGTGACCCGTCCGGCCAATCGGAAACTTTCCTGTTTGTCACGTGACTACTGTCAACTCATCAAAACGACCATGGTCGGCCATTGTTTTTAGTTTGATAGTCGAAAATCTTGTTATTTAAGTGTTTTGTATTGCCAACATTGTACTGCCGAAAAACTGGTTTTTATATATTAGCGATAATCGGGACAATTTTTTTTTTGGTTAAATTACGTTAACCTGTGTTAGTATGCCAAAAATTACGGCGATTAGAGCGGTAGTCGCTGATCTTAATGTTTACCTTTAGATGTTATTCAAAACCTATTTAACAAACACATCTTGTATTAGGTTGATGTACAAGATCACTTATATATTGTTTTTAAAAAGCAAAATATCAAAACTGTTGGAAATTTCATTGAAATCAATAGGAAAGACTTTACATTTATCTAACTAGGAGGTTGGCCTACGTTTAAAATAACCTTTTTAAAAACATAAATACATGTTTTTAAGACTTTAGAGATTTATAAAAGTTACAAACTAATTACCTCTGAATGTTATCTCACTGAACAATACGTTATCCTTCAATCATCTGACCAGTTATTATTGGTATAGAATAATAACAAAAATCAGAAACGCACAATTGAATTTTTGGATTTAAATTGTTTGCAAATGATACAAACACACAATAACACAGTATATAGAAAAAAGATGCCATAGAACAACAAAGAAAAGGACTTACATAAATAATAGCCAATACAAACTAAACCAAACAATATTGTTCCAGCTGTTTACAAAATAGCTAGTGCCAGTGCCAGTGGAATAATCCCATTATTTATTCCTTTACGGTTGTATGTACAAGATATATTAAAACTTACAATTATGAATATTCAGAGGATGTCTTCACACGAGATTAAAAACTAACGCTGTATAAAACTATTAAAAATATCTTTAAAGAGAGATGTGTCTATAATTAATAGACCTTATATAATTGTCCCCCTTAATAAATGACAACTAAATAGTGAACTTTAAATATCATTTTCTCCGTTTCAATAAAATTGTCAGAGAATTTGTATAGTGATATAAAAACATTGGCTATCCCTGTTAGATACATTAATTTGTATTTAAAATTAGACGAAAAGTGTAACAATTCATGACAATTTTCACAATTTATATGATTTAGTACTTAATTTATGTAATGAGATTAAACATTTTTTTATACATTTTGAATTCGATTTTATGATAAATACGACGTTATTTAAAAATGAAAAATGAAATTATAAATACACTACACCAAAGTTCATAGAAGAGAAGCTTGTAAGATAAATTTTTTAAATAATAACTCAATCGCAGTCGTTGTCTGATGATTACCAGAAACTTACAGACGACAACAATTTAAAATGAAAATGTTTCTTCGGGTAAGATAAATCTATTTATATTTTCTTATTTACCCTATGAAAATAAAACTTTTTATTCTAAATGCTTATTATAATTCTCCTTTACGTTAAAAATACCTTTATTCAAAGTACCTTATTTATAACCAACCTATACAGCTGGATTAAACAATCAAAAACATATATCAAAGACAAAAGTCAGATCCCAAATGGGTGACCGTGCTCTACGAGCTTTCGGATCCCAAAAGGGTCAAAGACCAAACTCTAATTTTCAAAATGCGGTACTTTGGAAAGGTAATGTTATTCTTTAGGATGTGGATGGTACAAAATTAAACAATAACAAAAGCATATATTCAGAATGTGTTTTAATGCAATCCTGCTTTTACCCTCAAAATATTTATAGCAAAAACAGGGCATATACACGGATTTTGAGCAAAACTTAAAAAAAGTATATTTTTGATGCTCAAAAAATAAGGAACTGATATTATTTTATTTAAAATCCATAGCATTACGTAAATACACATTGAACATTTAATGCCCTAGTGCAAATATCTACACAATCTCTCTTCCTTAGAATTTATACAACTATAACTTATGATTTAAGATTAGTCCATTTCCTAATTAACAATAATTATTCCTAGTTACCATGACAACACAATTTTAAAATCTAATACTTTCGAAAAATTGTTCAGTAGAGTGGAATTCTGATTAGTTTTATTTCAAGTTAATACGGACAATGTTAGCAGCGTTAATGTTCGGTCTTCTTCCGTGTGACCCTGACACCACGGCTGAGCCCTTGTGTCTTTGACAGGAAAATTCGGCAGATAGATAAGTCAAAACATCACATTTTTCATTGAATATAACTTAATTAGATGTAGTGTTGTGTATATGGCTGTATATGTTGTATGAATATTGATGTTGACAATTAGACCTTGAGTTTAGGTTGTAGCATCTCAATAATTTGACTTATTACCTATAGAACAGCAGAAGTACTGTAACTTACTTATTTTACTGTACATTTAGCTATAGGTAATTACTGTATGGGCTCCATCCTCTAAACCATATACTTTTTAGTTTTTATCACAACCTTTGAAGCAGTACAGTTGATTAAATAGATTAATAAATTAAAAATATAACTAATCTCTCTTGACACCAGTCTATGAAGTTATATACGCAATGTCTGTGCGTTGTTTACAATTTAAAATTTAAATGTATTTCCTCAGAAGTAATTAATCTTGTTTTTTTTTCATAAGATGATTAGAGTTGGGTTGTTATGAGACCAACGTCATTTACTTCCTTGTAGTGTGCTTTTTCTTTCTTTTTATACATATTCTGTTACGTGTTCTAAAGAAAAATATTGATGATTGTCGGACTTGAATACAATAACGTTAAGAATATCTTTGTTTAATTTTGCTAAAGAAATGAAACGCGTTTTACTCATCACTCATATTAGCCGTGCATGAAGTTTGTGAATCAGTCTTTCCATCTTTAGGGTAATTTCCTATTTGATTTTATGATGAGTCCTTACTCTTGTTAAAGTAAATTACACATATACCCTATTCTTACGCAGAACAGATTTCATTTTTAACACAACTACATGCAAATTATTCTAAAAGGATCTAAAATAAAAAAGCAGTGCTGCTTCCAACGTGAAATCTTGCCTCGCCCTAACGTAAAAGGTAAATTAATACCCTCATAACAAGAGTCTACATACATGATTATCACTTTAGATGAAACACCAAAGATTTAAAATTTATGATCGCATTTTATCAGTTTGCTAATGAATCCAATTTAGGAACTTGTGAAATTCTAAATGTTATAAGTGTTAGTGTACTTTGTATCCGATTAAAATATAGAATTTATAAATATTTTATAAAAACCAACAGTTAAGCTGTTTTATTATTTTGTAGACCAATGATAGTTTTGGTAACCCATGCTAATTTAATTATAATAAACATAAAATTACACATACACAACAAGGGCTACAATCGAGGAAGCTAATAAAATATTTTGATTTACCATTTGGAGAGGTACCTAGCGGAACTTCAGGTTTTTCTTGCGGACACTCGGATTTGAAGATTTAGTGAGAATTCCATATTTCAGTTGACGAGAATGTTAACTTTCACTAACTGTTATAAACTCTCACTGGGAGACAGCAATGCACATATAATACCACGTTCTATCAAACCACTACGACAACATGTCGAAAATTTAAAAGTGGTTTTCATACGGAAGACGCCTGTATGCTTTGTTAAATAAAACAATGTTTCACCCAAGAGCAATATGAATGATTTACGTCTCCGAAATAGGTTACTGAAAAATTTGTACACACCGTTTCTTGATTTGCTAGACACGACAAATTAATATGTTAGAAACACGTTCAACAGTCGGGGCGCCTAGTCTCACAGACCCGACTAAGATATATTTTTTTGTTTTGAAGCTGGTAGAAGAGACCTTCAAAGCCCAAGTTCTGTGTAGCTGTCTAACCCTAGTCACTAGTCAACGCCCGCATGTGGTTGGATTGAAGTCACTTACCTATTTCTAGAAAATTGCAGTTCGGGTCTGTCAGACTTGACGCCCCTACTCGTGTAACAAAATTTGACATTGGTTGAATTTTTATAAAAACTGTTTTTTGTTGTTTCATAAAGATAAAAGCATTGATTTTATGTTTAAATAAAAGCAACTATTTTGTTAATATTATATTAGTTTTATTTGAGATTTAATTTTAAAATGGCTGATGAACAAGAACAAGAACGTATTAGACAAATTCTGAACGAAAGCTTCGCTAGCTCTGTTGAAGATGTAGTTATTGACAACTCAGATAATGATGAGGAGGACATTGTTGAGGAGTTCATGGAACAAACAGACACTGAGCAAGAAGGGGAGTATAGTGAAGAGGACATGGAAGAAGATCATCAACATGAACATCATCAACAACCAAGGTTTCCCTGCTACATCGTAAAAGACAGAATAACACGGTGGAGGATTCACTGCCATCCAGCACGATCAGTAAGGACCAGGCAATCAAATATAGTTATTCATCTACCAGGTGTAAAACCCTACGCTAAGAATGCAAAAACACCGAAAAAAATGTACTCTTAACTTCGAGTATGCATCATGATGATGCAATTGATGTGACAACAGGTGACGCCAATAGTTACTGATATAGTAATTTTTTATAACTCAATTAAAGGTGGAGTAGATACTCTAGATGAGTTGTGTGCAACCTATGATGTTGCTCGAAATACAAGATGGCCAATGGTAATACTCTTTTCTCTGTTGAATGTAGCTGGAGTGAATTCTCAAATAATATACATTGCTAATAAAAAATCTAGGCAAAACTATTCGAAGAATTTTATTTAAAGGAACTCGCACTGGCTCTATCATCTGAACATCTTCAATGAAGGTCTCTGCAGAAAAATCTCCCTACTGAGATTCGTCAAAGACGGCAAGAGGTTGCTGGGACTTCAGCTCAAGTCGAAAAAGCAGACGATTTCCCACCAGGAACTAGAAAAAGGTGTTATTTTTGTAAAAGCGACAGCAAAACTAAGTATAGTTGCAAGTACTGCCGAAAGTTTATTTGCCTTCGCCACGCTGAACATTCGTGCTCTCTGGATGGCAAGCTACAGTGCAAGTGCAACAGTAAACTTTCTTCCCAAAGTTCCATTTTATTACTTAATGTCCTTTAGAAAATACATTTTGAATTTGTTTAATATACTATTAGGTACATTTTTCATTCTCAATTATTAATACTAGATGACCATTTTTATTTTTAGAGGACATTTTTTCATACCACTACATAAATTTCAGTCATGTTTATTAAATGTATATAATTATCACAAAATGTTTTATTTTTTATATTTAGTATATTATAAATCTTTAATAGGAACTACTAAATATATAAAAATTAATCAAAAATTGTTATTACATTATTAGTGTTAAATAATCAATAATATAATAATGGGTCTGTCAGACCCGGCGCCCCTACTCACGTTACAAACTAGGGCGACCCGACTCCAGGGTTAATAAGAAAACTGTATGTAAACATAACACATAACATTTAATAAAGCCAGCTGGTGTAAAATATTTCAATTAAATCTCTGTGATGCAGCTGACATAAAATACGTACCTAGTATTGACGAAAAATTTTATATCCACCAAAGCTTGGAAATTTACAAAATTAACTAAATTTTATTAAAGTTTCTAAAATCTAAAGGGATGTTGGCCTTTACATAATTAATGAGCTTGCTCCGTGTTTTATTAAAATTATAATCTACTGCAGTTTTCATCAGGTAACGATATGTTGGTATTTTATCGATCCATTTTAACCTTAAACTCAGTTTAATTTTTTCATGATTTTCAGAATACCTTGCCGATGGTTTTTATTGTTTTCTGGTGGAAATTGACCAAAATTTACCGTGTACTTTCAATTCTAAAATGATTAAACATTCAACACATATCAATTGACACATAACTTACTTAATTTGTAAATATTACATCAGTAGAAGTAGAATCTATGTAGACAAGTACGAGATAAGTTAGTCCAGTATGGTTGTTTGTGAATTCTCCTAAATCATTCCTAACTTTACATGCTTCACTATTCACGTGTTTTTACATGGACCAAGTCCATTTATTTTATTGTTTGTTTATACATACAAGATAAGACTGAGCTACTCCACGTGTTGTTGTAATAGGCTTCGCTAAGTTTGCATGCTAAGTTTTAATCATATAACTCATTTTGCTATCGTCATGCGGTCATATAGACTGATCATGCAAGAAAGGAAACTTAACATCCTCTCAGTAGACATAAACGAAATGTTTCAGGCTACTAAGTGCTTCAATGGCGCTCAACTAAATTCCACGTTTGAATATGCACAACCATATAACTTAATGTTGTTTATGTAGAAAGTAATTACATGAAAATATTAAAGATCATGTGTGATAATGATAATTAAAAAAATATATAATCTGTAAACCAAAATTACAGCATAAGGAAGGAAGTTTTATATGGTAGAAGTGTGACGCCCTGCCCAAGGACTGGCCCTAGTACCATGTAATGCCCTAACCTGAGTGCGCATAAGAGTTTCACTGCAGCTATTGCTGTTGGTTATAGTAACAGTGGTGATGCACGGCAACTACAGGCAGTCCCAATTCCTGTTTAAATTTGTTATTTAATATGTAACATTATAATATATCCAATAGCAATTACTTCAAGACATATTTTCCGGCAGATTATTTGAATATTTTACCAATAATAAACGATAGTTACATGCAACCAGTAAAAAAGAAAGTTTTGTACCTTTTTAACAAAAAGTAGATTTTCGGGTAGGTATGTTGCTTAGCTTAAAGACTACATATTTGTTCGTTATGTTTTTTTGTGTTAGGAACATACCATTTCACGATATTCAAATTATCTTAGAAATTATAGCCAAAGAGGGTAAATGTTGTCAATAATCCCAGCTTGGATAGGTTGGTATATCGCATGGCTTGGCTAAACTACCATTTTGCAAGAACTATTTTCTGAGGGGGGTCAAATTATATTTCATGATACTCCAGCATACGACTGGCACTACCTATTTGTTTAATACAACATTCTGTAATGGGTTTATATACCTATTCTGCTGGAAAAATCTATACAAAATTAGAGAAATAAGTTTTTCTCTTGTAAAATATTAGAATGTTCTTCTTGATAATTTCTATAAACTAACTTACGCTATACGATTAGCATATTTCTTAACAAACAAGCTATTCTTAGCTTAAATACTACATATTTGTTCGTTATGTTTTTTTTTGTTAGGAACATACCATTTCACGATATACAAATTATCTTAGAAATTATAGCCAAAGAGGGTAAATGTCAATAATCCCAGCTTGGATAGGTTGGTACATCGCATGGCTTGGCCAAACTACCATTTTGCAAGAACAATTTTCTGAGGGGGGTTAAATTATATTTCTTCTGTAAAAAATAAAACAAACATTAATGAAACTAATTATTTCATGATACTCCAGCATACGACTGGCACTACCTATTTGTTTAATTCAACATTCTGTAATGGGTTTATATACCTATTCTGCTGGAAAAATCTATACAAAATTAGAGAAATATGTTTTTTTGGTGTAAAATATTAGAATGTTTCTCTTGATAATTTCTATAACTAACTTACGCCATACGATTAGCATATTTCTTAACAAACAATAATTATTCCTTGTTACCATGAAAACACAATTTAAACCAATTTAAAACGAATTTAAAAACCTTTTAAAATTGTTTTAGTACAGAGGCATCGAGAGCATTTTTCTTCAAGTTGATACGGACAAAGTTAGCAGAGTTTGTATTCAGTCTTCTTCCGACCTATGACCAGAACGGGATATTCTTCAAATGGATAAGTCAAAACATCACTATTTTCATTGAATACAGTTCACCTAGAAATTTTCTTGTATGTATGGCTGTATATATTGTCTAAATATTTGTGTTAAACGATTACGCCCTGAGTTTAGATTGTAGCAACTCATGGCTTTGACTTATTTACCTGTAGAACAGCAGAAGTACTATAACTCACTTACTGTATTTTGTGCACTTATAGGTTTATGTGCATGTAATTACTATATAAGCACCAGCCACTACGCCACATGCATGTCCATTATTATCACTACCGCTGAGGCAGTACAGTTGATTAAATATTTACATAATTAAAAACAAAACTTATCACTCTACAACGAAGTTATACACGCGATTGTTTTGCATTGTTCACAATCAAAATTTAAGTGTATGTTCTCAGACGTACTTTATTTTGGCTTTTTGACTGAACGAAAGTGTGTATAGTGTCCTAGACACACACAAAGGAAAAGAAAAACTTTGCGAATGTACGAATGTAATAATAAACGTATGTAACTGTTACATTGGTGCCACCATTTCTTGTTGCCAAAATCTGTTCTAAAATGTCTTATGATATTTAAATTTAAAATGATTTCTTCACTTGTTTATTGTTTTAAGTCGTGTACGTTGTATTCCCAATTGTTATAATGTAAGTACTTAACCTGGTTCTTAAATTGTTTGGAAAGTTTTATCCTAGAAAAAAATCATAATTTTTGGGAGTTGTGGTGGTGGTCGACATAAAAAATTATCAAAGTGTTAAAAATATGAAATAATACATTTTTCTTACCTATTTATTTCTTACCTTTTACATACTAAAACTGAACCCAAAAAATAAATATATTTTTAATTATATGTAGACAATTTAACTAACATTTTTCTACCCCTTTCTTTAATTGCCTAGCAGTCATTAAAATAATAACTAAATGACAGTATTAAGTACAAAGAGTCCGGAAAATGTCTAAGGAAAGATTTTAGTTCTATATTTTGTATCCCTCTTGATGCTGTGTCGTTTTGATTCTTCCAAAACTGGCTTGGTTGACAATCGATTTCCTGTTATATCAGCACGCACAATATTTCGTTTTCCACTGCTGGAACTTAATTAAGTATTCGACCGCAAGTCGTTTCTCGTTATGTCTTCATTGACGTCATCAATGTATTGCCTCAGTTTGTTTCTCCATAAACACCTCCAGGGTGTTGGTAAAGGTAGTACCTGTGTGTCCGCTACATGTTGTCGTAGGCTAACTTCCAACACAACATCAGTGAGAACAGGATGGGAATTATTAATGGAGGATATTACTAAGCATATGTAATAAAAAGAAAGATTCCATGAGGCTAGTAAATCTATAAATTCCATTGTTAGAAACTTGCTATAGAAACTAAATTGTAACGGAATTAATATTTAGTAATTTTTAACCGTTGTGAACTTAATTTTTATAAAAAAGTAAATCCAATGTTTAGCATTGGCCTTAAAGTTGTATATCTAGTGAACTTAGAAGTCTTATCCTAATAATATTAAATCAAACTTATCTTTAATAATATTGACACATCTTTCAAGTCAGCACATTGTGCACTTGAAAGATTGGGTGCAATTAGGAGTGTAATTCAAGATCAAATTGAACAAAATAGGGAGTAATCTCTATCATATTTATATTAACTAAATTGCAAACGAGAATAGAATATATTTCCTTTTAATACCAACCGGTGTGTCAAATAAAAATATTTTTTTCTTGTCATAATCTACTTGCACTACAATTATAAATAAAGAATTATGTAATCTGAAAACATTAAACGCGTTTACCGTGTATTAATACGGTAAAGTTCAATACGTCTAGTGAGAATTTATGGATCTAAATTATTTTCGTGTCGAGTAAGTGCATATTGTCTGCGGTAGATGGCAGCACACAAGACGTAACCTACATATCTCTATTAAACAACCTAATAAGGGAGGGGAGTATTACATGGTGAAAGGGTGACGACCTGCCCAAGGACTAGCCCTAGTACCATGTAATGCTCTAACCTGGGTGCGTATAACAGTGTCACTGTAGCCATTGCTGTTGGTTCTAGTAACAGTGGTGGATGCACGGCAACTGTTTTAAGCACAGGCAGTCCCAATCCCTGCCAAGGATGGTCATAAAAAAAATATATGTATTTATACCAGACAGCAGTTGTTTTACAAAATATTTTTTTAACTGCTATAAGTAAAACCTAAATGTTCTGAACAAACTACATAAGTGACTGGACTTAAATAAAATAAACGTACTAGGGATTATATGTCTGAGTATTACTTTTAAATGTAACAGATGACTTCACTGTTTTGATATTTTCCCAAATGATAGTTCGGTTGCGATGGAGTAATGAATTTTGAGATTATGAAATAGTTTTCAAATAAAATATATGCTTCGTACTTTTATAAATATTTATAGTGACAATAGTTAGTTGATTCTTCACACGTTATTGAACGCATTACTTAAGAGACGATACAACAGTATGAAACTTTTGCACCGGAATAATATTATAAATAGAAACGTTTATTAAATAGAAGAACTGAAATGAGGCTGTATTAAAAATAGGTGGTAATTAAAAATGTTCACACATTTTTTATGTATTTTATTACAAATATGCCGACTAAATAAAACATAATCTCGTTTATGAAGCCTTTTGATAATGAAGCATATTACTCAGAGTAATTTTTCTAGAATCTTAAAGAAGAAAGTATTCTAAAGTAAGTCTCTCTCTACCTGTGGTACAGAGGGGTGACAAATTATTAGACTCAATCAGATTTTTTATCAAATTTTGTTGTTACACACCATTTTAACAGTACTTTTACTTGATGGACATGGGTAAATAATGTTGAAAATAATGTTTAGTGTTATATAGTATACACTTCACACAAATTTTCTCAAAGTCTGTGCAATACAGTACACACATTATACTAATATATCAAAAGAGCAAAAAAAATGAAATCAGCTGTTTTCTTACCATGTGTGTTTTCATAACCTCAAAACTACTATTTGTGTTGTAATGTGCTTTGATGTGTTATTGGTTGTCGCATAAGATATTTTAACAACAGTTTTTTAGTTTTCTTGACATAAATCAACTGTTTTGTGTCTTTTTACCCTGTAAAAAATTTGTCAGAAATAATATTGGTAATGGGCAAAACTGCAGATTTATCACCTCGTAAAATATCTATGACTAAGGTTCTTTTGAAAGAAAATCATTATTCGCAAAGTGAAACAGCAAGAAGACTCAATATATTACAAAAGTCTGTAAGCAGGATTAAGCGGGCCTCTAATAATAATACAATTTATGAATCTAGTCGAGTTGGAAAATGTGGCCGCAAACCTAAATTGAATGAAAGATTGAAAAGGAAACTAAAGAACATGGTTCTCAACAACAGAAGAAGTACTAAAAAGCAGTTTGCAGAGGAAATGAAAGCATATGGGGTCAATGGTTCACCCAGAACTGCTCTACGAACCCATAAAGATGAAGGCCTAAATGCAAGACGACCTCGAAAGAAGCAGAAGATATCACCAGCCATGGCTAAAAAGCGCTTGGAGTGGGCAAAAGGGCTAAAACACTGAACTCAGGATGATTGGAAGAAGGTAACAAGTATAACATTACGTTATTTACACTAAAAAAACAGCGAAGAATGGTTCCACAGGCCAAAAACTGGTTTCCAGATGATGGAATTTTTGTTTACGCACGACGGAGTGCCATGTCACCAAGCAAAAACAGTTAAAAGCTTTTCAAATTCAAAAGAAATCAGTGTTCTGCCTTGGCCAGAAAATAGCCCGGATATGAATCCGATTGAAAATCTTTGGGCTATAGTAAAAGACAGGATGAGAAAAGAGAAAATTACTACAAAACCTGGTTTGATAGACTTTAATAAAAATTTTGCACCATGACCAAGAAATAAAGGATTCTTGCAAAAAACTGGTGGAAAGTATGTCTAACAGATTGGCATTGCTTATAAAAAATAAGGGATTACATACTAAGTATTAGATGTGTGTAAAAGTTAAAAATGAATAAAATGTATTGAAAAACCATGTTGAGTCTAATAATTTGTCACCCCTCTGTATATTAAAGTTAACTGGTTGGATCAAATGGTTTCTGGACTTGAACACTAACACTGAATTAAACATGAACTCGTAAGAAACTGGAATTTTAATTAACTGGATAATAGCTTTTCCAAACAATCAGGGGGATATATCGGTAACAAATTAAACCTACTGACCTGAAGTGCGTGTCCTTGACTGGATAAAACTTGTTCTATCCTTAGATTTAACGTTTGCGTTAAGTATTAGGAAATGTTTTACTTAGACGTTTATTCCATACTTCTATATTTTGTTGTAGAAGAAACTCCAAGTGCTCAAATATTAATTAGCGTTCTAATATCACTTAGTGAGTTAAAAAAAATTTAAAAAATATTGCACTCAACCGAGTATTTTATCACGAAGACTTTCTCCAGAGTGTTTTTAAAAAACAAAACAATGGCAGACATAGTATTGTACGCAATTAACATTACGTCACAAGCATTGCCTATTGTCAAACTTCCAAGAGTGTTAGTTGCGGAGCATACAGTGAACGTTGTATGAGTACATCATATTACGTAAATGTATGTAGAGATTCTAAAAATTACCGAAGTGAAAGTACAAATACATTTTTTATAGAACTTTGCTGTCGTATACATAAAACGTTGAGCAGAATTTAAACAAATATAACTAAACAAAAACGAATAAAGCACTTTATTTGCCTTGAATTTAGGTTCATATTAGGATCTGTAAATTCAGCGCGTTTCTCATAGACAGTAATTTAATAGTTTCTAAGTTACATTGTAATTTTGAGCTAAGCATTACATTGTTAACTCCCTACAGTAGCAGGCCTATTATTGCTTCTCTACATGATTAGTTATTAGAGTATACCGCATGTACAACGAAGCTTTCATTATTTAATAAAAGAGAAATATTCTTTTATATTTACAACCACTTGGACATTTTTTGTTTACCTTTTCATGTGAAAAACAATTAGTAATTGCATTCACTACAGAAACTTACATTACGACATGACATATTACAAATTGCGAGTCGATATTACAACAGTACACAATTTGGCTCCTTTTTTTATACGTCACAGATCCAGAATAGCATCTGAGTATTTTCACCTTTTGTTCATGAGACTCTTTGATGATTGTGGAAATTTTCCATGCAAAATCTTTCAGATTTTTACCCACTAAAGCAGAATTTTGGATGGACAAACATCACTATTCCAATGTATCCTTATATAATATACAGCCGCATGTGTAACTCACTGACATATAATCATACTAATTCTAACATAGTTCTAGAAGTGCTGGAAACGTGAAATTTTGCACACGTGTCGCTTGTGTCTTCAAACCACCGGGAAAAGTCTGAAAACCGGAAAATTTTACTTTTGAACCCCTCAAAAAAAATTCGCGAACATACCCCTTTTTTGCCCTTGCAGGGTTTCCTTTGGAGCCCGATAGCGGGCAAACCGTTGGAGCTAGCTTCGATCTGACGAAAAATTCATAATCAGGAATGAAGTGAACTACAAAAAAGGTCCAGTGACTTTTTGCTCTAACTCCATCGGTTCGGCTGCAAAACGCGATTACATTAAAATATTTTGAAATTTTCGCCTAAAAATTTACCTTTCGGGCTCGATAGCGGCTAAACGGTTGGCCGTAGCTCAAAAAAAAATTTTCAATGGGATTTAGAAAATTGCGTGATCTACAAAAAAGGTCCAGTGACATTTTGCCCTATCATGAACGGTTTGGCCGCATAATGCGTTTTAAAGTATAGATTTTTTACGTTTTACGTGAGATATTGTTTTCTGGGCTCTGTGTTAGCGGAACCTTTGAAGTTAGGGTAGAATAAAAATCGCATTTTAATACGAAACAATGAGGTCTACATAAAAGGTCCAGTGACATTTTACTCTATCTTCCATGGTTTAGCCGTAAAAACGTGATTATGTTGAAAACTTCTCGATATTGGCCGAACCGTTAGCCCTAGCTTAAATGTAAAATTTTTTGTAACTAGCTATTCATAGGATCTAAAAAAAAGATTTCAGTAGCTTTCTATCGTTTATCTTTCCGTAAGCCTGATAAATGCTCTAAATGACAAATTCTTCGTCGTTACTTTTAGGGGTTTTAAATCTTGCAACTATAATTAGTGCGATTCGTGCTGGTTCCAGCTTGACCTTGTTTTACTACGTTAACGAGTGACTAAAACCCCCCTCCACGTCGGGAGTTGGCTGAGCGTTAGTGAAGTTTCAATAGTAGATAGGGACAGAGTGTTTTTTATTATGTTCAAAGACACAAAACCCTCCAAAATAGGCCCAGGTGTGTAATTAACCCCTTGTAACATTAACCCCCCCCCCGGGAATTTATTCATATGACCAGAAAATATCCTGACTAAATTAAACCCCCTGATGTCTTAACCCCCTTTTACATTAATCTCCCCCCCTGGGAATTTCCTGGCATGACAAGATAAACCTCTGAGCAAATTAAAACCCCCTACACAACTTAAAAATAATGACTCAGGGTTGGGTTTTTTGTTATATTTACACTAAACAATTCACAACAGCCCACCAGTGCAGTCCTTTCTCCACAGCTCCATACTGGCTAAACCAGACGTCGTAGCTAAAATCGGGCACCAGAATCGAAAGAGAAAATTAAATTTCCGACAAGAAAGGTCCAGTCACTTTTTGTCGTATCTCTAACGGTTAAGCCACAAAATGCCATTAAAGTCAAAACTTTTGATAGATTGGGATAAAAATCAACAAATTCTACTTCTAATTTACGGATTTAACCTGTCACCGAATTCCTCTTATCCCCGAATTTTAAGCACCTACTTTAGGGGCCTGGGGGCGTAGCCCCCAGCGAGCCGAAGGCGAGTCTAAATACTTATACAGCCGCATGTGAAACTGACTCACTCACTCACTGATATATAGATACAAATTCTAACATACTTCTAGAAGTTCTGGAAACTTGAAATTTGGTATGCAGGTACCTTTTGCCGTATAACCAACAGGAAAAGTCTGAAAACCGGGAATTTTTTAATTTTAAACCCCTCAAAAAAATTAAAAACCGGTTGAAAACTGGTTAAAAACTGGTGTAGTTTTTTGCTTTCGAGCCGTCTAGCGACTAAACCGTAGGTAGTAGCTCAAATCTAATTTTTAAGGGGTTTTAGCAAATTTTATGATCTACAGAATGGGCGCATTATACTTCCCCGCATCTCTACCGGGCCACCCGAAACATGCTCTCAAATTCGAAAATATTGTCAAATTTTGACGATTTTCGCTTGTAGATTTTCGTTTGAGGCTCTGTAGCGTCTAAACCGTAGGTTGTAGCTCGGATCTGATGAATAATAGTTAGTGAAGAATGAAGTGCTCTACAAAATAGGTCCAGTGACTTTTTGTCCTATCTCGTGTGGTTAAGCGTCAAAACGCGGGAATGTTTGACATTCCAGAAATTTTTTTTGCTTAAAATAAAGTTTCGAGCCTGATAGTGGCCGAACGGTATGTCGTAGCTCAAATCTGATTGACCCTTCAAATATCAAATTGCGCGATCTACATAAAAGGTCCAGTGACTTTTTGCTCTACCTCCAGTGGTTCAGCCGAAAAACGTGATTATGTGCAATTTTTTTTTTTGTAATTTTTACGTGAAACTTTTTGTTTTCGGGCTCGATAGCGACGAAACCATTGGTCTGAGATCGAAAAAGACGAGCGTTGGAGTTAGGAAATGAGGTGATCTACAAAAATGTGCCAGTAACTCTTTACTCTATCTCCATTGGTTTGGCCGCAAAACGCGTTTTTAAGTATTGATTTTTTAAGTTTTACGTGACATTTTTTAAACTGCCCAGTGCAGTCTTTTGTCCTAAGCTCTGTACTGCCTAAATTATAGGTCGTAGCTTAAATCTGATGGCATAATCGAAAGACAAAATTAAATTTCTGACAAGAAATGTGCAGTCACTTTTTGTCATATCTCTAACGGTTATCTAAATACTTATACAGCCGCATGTGAAACTGACTCACTCACTCACTGATATATAGATACAAATTCTAACATACTTCTAGAAGTGCTGGAAACTTGAAATTTGGTATGCAGGTACCTTTTGCCGTATAACCAACAGGAAAAGTCTGAAAACCGGGAATTTTTAATTTTAAAACCCCTCAAAAAAATTAAAAACCGGTTGAAACTGGTTAAAAAACTGGTGTAGTTTTTTGCTTTCGAGCCGTCTAGCGACTAAACCGTAGGTAGTAGCTCAAATCTAATTTTTAATGGGTTTTAGCAAATTTTATGATCTACAGAATGGGCGCATTATACTTCCCCGCATCTCTACGGGGCCACCCGAAACATGCTCTCAAATTCGAAAATATTGTCAAATTTTGACGATTTTCGTTTGTAGATTTTCGTTTGAGGCTCTGTAGCGTCTAAAAAACCGTAGGTTGTAGCTCGGATCTGATGAATAATAGTTAGTGGGGAATGAAGTGCTCTACAAAATAAGGTCCAGTGACTTTTTTGTCCTATCTCGTGTGGTTAAGCGTCAAAACGCGGGAATGTTTGACATTCCAGAAATTTTTTTTGCTTAAAATAAAGTTTCGAGCCTGATAGTGGCCGAACGGTAGGTCGTAGCTCAAATCTGATTGACCCTTCAAATATAAAATTGCGCGATCTACATAAAAGGTCCAGTGACTTTTTGCTCTACCTCCAGTGGTTCAGCCGAAAAACGTGATTATGTGCAATTTTTTTTTGTAATTTTTTACGTGAAACTTTTGTTTTCGGGCTCGATAGCGGCGAAACCATTGGTCTGAGATCGAAAAAGACGAGCGTTGGAGTTAGGAAATGAGGTGATCTACAAAAATGTGCCAGTAACTCTTTACTCTATCTCCATTGGTTTGGCCGCAAAACGCGTTTTAAGTATTGATTTTTTAAGTTTTTACGTGACATTTTTTAAACTGCCCAGTGCAGTCTTTTGTCCTAAAGCTCTGTACTGCCTAAATTATAGGTCGTAGCTTAAATCTGATGGCATAATCGAAAGACAAAATTAAATTTCTGACAAGAAATGTGCAGTCACTTTTTGTCATATCTCTAACGGTTATCTAAATACTTATACAGCCGCATGTGAAACTGACTCACTCACTCACTGATATATAGATACAAATTCTAACATACTTCTAGAAGTGCTGGAAACTTGAAATTTGGTATGCAGGTACCTTTTGCCGTATAACCAACAGGAAAAGTCTGAAAACCGGGAATTTTTAATTTTAAACCCCTCAAAAAAATTAAAAAACCGGTTGAAACTGGTTAAAAACTGGTGTAGTTTTTTGCTTTCGAGCCGTCTAGCGACTAAACCGTAGGTAGTAGCTCAAATCTAATTTTTAATGGGTTTTAGCAAATTTTTATGATCTACAGAATGGGCGCATTATACTTCCCCGCAATCTCTACCGGGCCACCCGAAACATGCTCTCAAATTCGAAAATATTGTCAAATTTTGACGATTTTCGCTTGTAGATTTTCGTTTGAGGCTCTGTAGCGTCTAAACCGTAGGTTGTAGCTCGGATCTGATGAATAATAGTTAGTGGGGAATGAAGTGCTCTACAAAATAGGTCCAGTGACTTTTTGTCCTATCTCGTGTGGTTAAGCGTCAAAACGCGGGAATGTTTGACATTCCAGAAATTTTTTTGCTTAAAATAAAGTTTCGAGCCTGATAGTGGCCGAACGGTAGGTCGTAGCTCAAATCTGATTGACCCTTCAAATATCAAATTGCGCGATCTACATAAAAGGTCCAGTGACTTTTTGCTCTACCTCCAGTGGTTCAGCCGAAAAAAAAACGTGATTATGTGCAATTTTTTTTGTAATTTTTACGTGAAACTTTTGTTTTCGGGCTCGATAGCGGCGAAAACCATTGGTCTGAGATCGAAAAAGACGAGCGTTGGAGTTAGGAAATGAGGTGATCTACAAAAATGTGCCAGTAACTCTTTACTCTATCTCCATTGGTTTGGCCGCAAAACGCGTTTTAAGTATTGATTTTTTAAGTTTTACGTGACATTTTTTAAACTGCCCAGTGCAGTCTTTTTGTCCTAAGCTCTGTACTGCCTAAATTATAGGTCGTAGCTTAAATCTGATGGCATAATCGAAAGACAAAATTAAATTTCCTGACAAGAAATGTGCAGTCACTTTTTGTCATATCTCTAACGGTTATCTAAATACTTATACAGCCGCATGTGAAACTGACTCACTCACTCACTGATATATAGATACAAATTCTAACATACTTCTAGAAGTGCTGGAAACTTGAAATTTGGTATGCAGGTACCTTTTGCCGTATAACCAACAGGAAAAGTCTGAAAACCGGGAATTTTTAATTTTAAACCCCTCAAAAAAATTAAAAACCGGTTGAAACTGGTTAAAAACTGGTGTAGTTTTTTGCTTTCGAGCCGTCTAGCGACTAAACCGTAGGTAGTAGCTCAAATCTAATTTTTAATGGGTTTTAGCAAATTTTATGATCTACAGAATGGGCGCATTATACTTCCCCGCATCTCTACCGGGCCACCCGAAACATGCTCTCAAATTCGAAAATATTGTCAAATTTTGACGATTTTCGCTTGTAGATTTTCGTTTGAGGCTCTGTAGCGTCTAAACCGTAGGGTGTAGCTCGGATCTGATGAATAATAGTTAGTGGGGAATGAAGTGCTCTACAAAATAGGTCCAGTGACTTTTTGTCCTATCTCGTGTGGTTTAAGCGTCCAAAACGCGGGAATGTTTGACATTCCAGAAATTTTTTTGCTTAAAATAAAGTTTCGAGCCTGATAGTGGCCGAACGGTATGTCGTAGCTCAAATCTGATTGACCCTTCAAATATCAAATTGCGCGATCTACATAAAAGGACCAGTGACTTTTTGCTCTACCTCCAGTGGTTCAAGCTTCTTAATACCTTCTTCATAGAAGTTTTGCCGCCAGTGATTTGAGATGGGTCTTCACGGCGTCTCGCAGCGCGTCGTCTGTTCGGAAGCTCTGCCCTCCTAGCATCTTCTTTCAGTTCCGGGAAAAGGTGATAGTCACTCGGCGCTAAGTCAGGACTATACGCCGGATGGTCAAAAACATCCCATATAAAACCGTCAAGAAGACGCTTTGTCAAAGCAGCACTGTGAGGACGGGCGTTGTCATGAATGAGCACTACTCCCGATGTGAGCATTCCTCTCCTTTTGTTCTGGATAGCTCTCCGCAAACGTTGTAACGTACCGCAGTATCCTTCCGCATTGATTGTGGTACCTTGCTCTAAAAACTCAACAAGCAATACACCTTTTTGATCCCAAAACACTGTGGCCATAATCTTTTTGTTGTTGAAAGTTTTTTTGAATTTTTTGGGTTTGTTTGGAGAGTTTGAATGCATCCATTGTTGGGACTGCTGTTTCGTTTCTGGGGTGTCGTACAGAACCCATGTCTCATCTCCTGTCACGATTTTGATCAAAAAATCTTCGCCATCAGCTTCATAGCGGTTCAGAAAAAGACGTTGCTGACGCCATTCGCCGAGCTTTGTGGTCATCAGACAACATCTTCGGCACCCATCGCGCACAAAGTTTTTTTGTAGCCTAACTTTTCAGTTACGATAGAGTATAGGGCTGACCTTGAAATCTCAGGAAACTGATTGGATAGCTCCGTAATCGTAAACCTTCGATTGCTTCTTACACTTTGGTCAACTCGATCAACGAGGTCTTCGTTTGCGACCGACTTTCGTCCTTGGCCCCCTTCATCATGAATGTCAACTCGTCCATCTTTAAATTTCCTACACAACCAATCACGCACTGCACTGTCACTCATAAAGCTTTCACCGTATACTCGTTCCATTCTACGGTGAATTTCTGCTGCAGATAACCCTTCAGCTTGCAAGAAACGAATGACACTTCTCAACTCACACTTGGCGGGAGATTCTATCATGGTAGCCATGTTTATGTGTCGCTAGATAAATTGGAAATGGCGTCGGCCGTCTGAAATTGAGTGAGGTTGTAGTGGGAGAGGTGCGCAGTCGACTGCCGCGCATTGCTGGCCGATACCGCTCGCCCAGCCATCTAGCGGCACGATCGGAAGTTGAAAAAAAAACAGCCCTCGTATAAATGTAACCCAGCAACAAATGAACAAAAAATGAACATATTTTGCGATCGGCTCGCCCTCGCCAAATCGTGTGAGGGGAGGTAGCCCAGAAGTAAAATTTGTCTTGACATAAAGGTAAATCCCGTACCGGAATAGTCGGGATAAATACCTAATATGCTCCTTAGTACTGTCTTAGATAATGTTAGAAAACATTAGCATTCATGAATTGCTAGACCCAATTCGGATGCACAACGCCGTAATATTCAATTTTAAATTTACTTCGAAAGAAACATTTGGGAAATTATGTAGTTTATACACGTCTATTGCAACACTAGGAAACCATCATCAATACGATTGTCTTTGCTCAGCCCTCCATGAAGGTCGGCTTACATCCCTATAAATTTGCAGAGGGGACACTTTCAACTAAACCAGCTACTAAAAACATCCAATTTGTTTTGAAGGAATAATTGATAAAATTTGATTTTGAATGTTTAGTTTAAAAAATAGTATGAGTACAATACTTAAAGCAAGATTTCGTAAAAACAACATATTTGATTTTTAATATTGTGAGTCTTTTGAAACAAAGTACAGTGTTGTCAGAGTACTAAATAAAGTGTCCCTTTTGTATATCATCATTCGGTCTGTTGACGTATACCTTGAATGGTAAAGGCCCAAGAATTGATCCCTGAGGGTCTCTAAATGTATTTTTAAATTATATTTAACGACAGTTTTTGATCTAGTCAGTCTTATGTAGTAAACATGCTTCATCCAAACAAACCACATGATTTGAAACTGAAAGGTTGATTTTTTAAACATGTGCAATAATTTGTATTGCTCCACACAGTCAAGTGCTTTGGAAAGTTCAAGAAATATAATTAAAACAGGTTTACATCATTACAAACTATATAAAGAAATTATACATGGTTATTTAGCTTATCAATTGGATTATCCTTAAATCAACACTGATGTGGTTTAAAGAACGTAAAGGGTTCAAAACAGTCCTCTGGTATTTTTATATACACTTTTAACAATTTTGCTGAAAAAATAAATAGAATTAAAATAAGACTATAGTTTCCGGTTAACCCTATTCGCCCTCATCAACCACTTTCTATATTTCGAGAATAGAGCCAGAAAATCCTATTTCGAATTAGAAATTAATTAATCAGTTGAGTGGTGTGAATCATTGACTGCAGAAAAATTCGAGTAACTACACCGACATTCCATTGATGTCACAAGTTTTCTTTGGTTCAATTGTCTATATGGTGCGGGCTTCTTTGTCTGTTGGAAGCAGGAATGAGACCTATGGATTTCACAAGAAACTAAATAATATTGAAAAGAACTTTATAATTTTGTTACTTTGAACTTGTATACGAATCGGTTTAGTGTGACTTTTAGAACTTCCTGCTTCCAAAGATTGAAAAATCAAATAGTTCTTGATATACAGTAATACAAGTTTCAAATACAGCAAGTAAAGTATTATCCTCTGTCGTAGCGGTAGCATTAATAATAGACGGGCCCTTACGTGTCGTAGTAGTGACCGTAGTCCAATACATTAACTACATGTACGTAAATATAAAATACAATATTTGAGTTATAGTACTTTATCTGGTCTCCCGCAGGTAATACGACGAATTCATGAGTTTCTACAGTCTAAACTTCATACTATTGATATAAATATTCAGACAACATCTAAGTGAGATAATTTCAGTGAACAGTGTAATATTTTTACTTACCCATTCAAAAGATGTTGCTGTCGAATCAACAGGGTCTCAGCTGTGGTGTCAGAGTCACAGATCTAAAGAAGAGCGAACACTGTTAACTCCGTCCGTACCGACTTAAGGACAACGAATCATGTGGACGCTGTATTAAATTTTTTTAAAGTATTACGGTTTAGAAATCAATGTTTTCATGGTAACGCGGTATAATTAATTGTTAGGTGAGATATAATTATATTATGTTTTATAATAGTACAATTATTCTAATTAATAGTTATGTATGCAAACAGACTCAAAACACACAGTAAAATAATGGTTATCTAAAGGAACAAGTCAAAAAGTATACTTATAGAGAATAATAATACATATTCTAGACATTTCGTATCGTTATGTGTGCTCTAAATATAAAATATTATTTATCTAAACTTGGAATTGAACTTTGATTTGGTTTTATTATCATCACTTTTTGTTTAAATTTGAGGAAATAAATTATTTTCCAAAAAAAAGTTGGGAAAATAAGATGGTGTTCATAAAAAGATATTTTTGTATACCACATTTGTAACATGTTGTAATTTAATCGGGCTGGATTGGGTTGTTAGACATGACTCTATATTTCATAAACATGTTTAATGAAAACTTGTTAAATGATTTTAAAGCTTCAAATTAAAGATTAATTTTAACATGTTTACTTCGCATCGAAAAACTATAAAATATAAAATGGTTTCATCAGAATGATTGCCAAAGATATATATGATGGATTTTATCACAGATTATATTAGTGTAATTTAATTTAGTAAGTCAATCAAAGGAGATTAGTATAAAAATAAATTAGCTAATGCGCAAGATGCATTTAATAATGCTAGATTTAAATTTTAAACATTTACACTGCTGTTGATGAGTTAACTTGAAATACAGAGTAGGCTGTACATGTTTTTTTTTTTCAAGGTATACACCAGTGGCTTTTATCTTTATACTGCACTCTATACTCCATTTGCTATTACGGTGAGTGTTCTAATGTAATGTTGCCCAAATGTAGGTCAGGTCAGGAATCTTGTTCAGTTTAAATATTGCAAATAATGAAAAAGCAATGTTTTATAATTAAAAATTAGTACATATTTTTATAATATTATTGATAATAATGATAAAATGGGTAATATTATCGTCAATTTTAAGGTGCATACTGGAGGTTTAAATATAATAGTGTTAATTAGAGTCCATATGATAATATTGAAGCTGAATCCAAACTCTACATTTTACAGTAGTTTTATTTTGTATTCATAACGGATTAACTAACAGGATATCCTAGTATAAGTAACATATCTAGGTTTCTGTATCTCTGCATTACAAATTGTTATAAAAGCTGTGTATTTTAATAAAGATCCAACAGTAAGTTATTATTAAAAACATTTGCACAAATTATTAAATTTTAACTTCCCATATTTCCACATAATTATCCTATAACTGTTTTGCGTTCAGCATTGACCCTATTGTCTTCCTAACCACTACTCATTTTCATAAAACACAATATAACACTATAAGGACATTACAAATAAACGATATATCCCATTGAAATAGTGCACAGGGGGGAACAAAATAGCAGAACAACAGGGAGCAGTAGGCCTACAGACAGCAATGTGCAGCTGACAAGACGGCGTGCGGCACCTGCTCGAAAACAGGCAGTGGTGGACTCTAGTCGTTTTATACTCGGTTTATGTACTCTGGAGCTTAGTCATTTTCCTCTGAGTACGGTTTAGTTTTCGCTTGATATCTCGAAACTTAGTCGTTCTTGTGCTGTAACGCTCCACATGGTGATACTTCACCGCCTTAGCAACCAAATTTTACGCAATTAAAATCAATTTTTAAATTTTTGGACTTTCGGCGTTTTTCCTCTGCACCCTTCGTTTATTTATGAATAGAATGTAAGTTATGGGGAGAATAGATTCCAAGCTGAAACGCTAGCCGCAAAGATCTAGTTTTCTAGCATACAAGAAATGTAAACATCCTCCAGTCTCAGGTAACTATCACCCAAAAAATCAGTTGTTTAACATAAACCTCAACAATCTGAAAAAAAATCGGAGATGAGGTGATATTTTTGTAATAAAACAGGACATGACCAGAGTATTATTACCAAACGGAAGACTTCAAAGCAGTCAACCACCACGTTTCCAAAACTGAGTGTCCAAAAAAGTTGTAAATTAAGGTAGTACAAACACAAGAAATATTCTTGGATGGTTGTCCCAAAGGTACCTGAAATAATAGATCTGTCAGAGGAGAGGAAATCGACATCTGTACCTGGCGTGATAAACGTAAACTCGGTTTTAAACTAAGCATGTAAGACTGACAGTCCTTACTACCATAATATATAATACTCAGCACTCGGTATTACATTACACAGGAAGCTCACTATCGTTAATAAGTAAACGTAAGCACGGAGTTAACGCAAAAAAATTAGATTTTTAAATTGGTTCCCACTAATACTAAATGTGTTATGGTTTGAGATTGGTTATCTTGGAAAAAACTTTAACTTAATAAATTATAGTGGTATTTTCTTGGAAGTCAATGTTTACTGTAGCTAAGTTGTTATCCTGGTTTGATATTTTAGGAACTGCTTTTACGAAAGTGACTGGCATGATTACTAACGTACAAGAAGACCTATATTATTTTAAATACAAAACACAATTATTGCGCTTTTTAAAATATCAACGAAATAACAAGTAATATTAAAAACTGAAAAAATTATAATAGGGTTTATTAAAATGAAGGGTGAAATTATAAAAATATTTTCAGAGATTGTTATCAAAGTTTTCAATCTGAGAAGTATTTAAAGCTTAATTTGTAATACTAACCAGTATTTTATTGAACATTTAATGCGACACAAGTAACTAATACTAATACATTTCTGTACTCTGCAATATAAGACATGCGGTATTAAAGAGGGCTTTCTCTAGGATTAGCGTATAGAACAAGACTGAGAGAGGAGAGGCGAAAAAGTTGAGGTAATGTGTAAGCTTCCTGCAAGACCATTAGGTACTAGCACTTCGTCAGTAGCTTAATGTGTTCTATAAATATCTCCCTGATTAGGCAAAGTTATAATGCAGTTAATTTAAATTCCAATTTGATATGTTCTTGGGAATCCATTCGATCCAACCATAGAACTTAACTTTAATTCCACCATAGATAAAGACAGACCCTTTGATTATTTTAATTCTCTACAATTCTAAAAAAACAAACTTTTTCATTTGTTTTTCTATTTCTCACTAAATAAAACACTTAATTGCAAACGAATTAATAAGCAAGATCATGTATTGATGAGTCAGTATGTTTGTTATAAATAACATAAAAATGTGAAAAAATTACAATTACCACTGATTTTGAATACGGCCCTCACCCCAATTCTTCTAATCAAACAAATGCTTCCAATTATAATCTTATTCCGTTGCAAAAGATTCGTAGATTTTAAACAGATTTCAAAGATGTGAAAACAAAAAATAAGTAGCAATAATTAGATCAAGCCAGATATGCAGAAGAAATGTCTACAACATAAAGCACTTTACATAAAAATAATCAACCGTCACACACAGACAAAAGGAAAATCTACATCAGGTAATAATAATAATAAAAATTATACGAGTATATGAGTAATTGTTACTCGTATGATTTTAGTTTTTTTTTATTATCTGACGTAGATAAATATATATATATATATATATATATATATATATATATATATATGTGTGTGTGTGTGTGTGTGTGTGTGTGTGTGTGTGTGTCGTGTGTGTGTGTGTGTGTGTGTGTGTGTGTGTGTGTGTGTGTGTGTGTGTGTGTGTGTGTGTGTGTGTGAGTGTGTGTTGTGTGTGTGTGTGTGTGCTGTGTGTCGTGTGTGTGTGTGTTGTGTGTGTGTGTGTGTGTGTAGAGGGATATGTATGTGAGATATATTAAAATGTAACTTCTAAATAGGTACCGTATTAACAACCTTGGCAGGGATTGGGACTGCCTGTGCTTAAAACAGTTGCCGTGCATTCACCAATGTTGCTGAACAAACAGCAATGGTTGCAGTGAAACTGTTATTACGCACCCAGGTTAGAGCATTACATGGTACTAGGGCCAGTCCTTGGGCAGGTCGTCACACCCTTCTACTATATAATGCTCCCCTCCCTTATTACGTTGAATATTTGAGATATTTAGGTTACGTCACGTATGCTGCAATCTACCGCATACAATATGCACTAACTCGGCAAGAAAATAATGTAGATCCGTAAATTCTAGCTAAGACGTATTAAATTTTACAGTATAAACACTTGGTAACGGCGACTAAGTATTCCACAATATATTTTTTAAATTATTAATGAAATCTTAGTAGAATTAAACAAGAAAAGAATATTTTTAATTGACAACTCAGTTGATATAAAAAGTAAATTTATTGTATTTTCGGCTACGATTTAAATAATATAAATAAGTAGGTTACGTTAATGTTTTTCGGTTTGATATCATTTTCCGCCACCCCTATCGCCAGTCTTTCAAGTGCACTATGTGCTGACTTGAGAGATGTAATAATATTATATGTGTAGATAAATTAGATTTAAAGGATGTTGATAGGATAAGAATTCCACGTTCACCATATATTAAACTTTAAGACCACTGCTAAACATTGTACTAACTAACCTTTTAATAAAGATTAAGTTCACAACAGTTATCAAGAATAAATATTGAAACCATTATGAATTTAGTTTCTATACCTGCAGTCATACAATGGAATTCATATTTTTATTAACATCATGGAATAATAGCTTGTATTAAATATACTAAATAATTTTCACCAATAGTTAGAAATATGTAGCATCTATAAATAAAAAATTGATGTATATTAAATTCTTATCAACATTTTGAAACTATTTTGAATTATCAAAGATTATATAGGTTCCATTTAATATTACAATATTTTGACTAATCTTAGACTTGATAATTACCTTTCACTTGTCTTTTCAATGCGTTCGCATGTCAGATAAATACACTGACAAATGTTAGAACACTATTCGCAACCTGAAGCACTATGTATATGCCTGTTTATATAATACTTACGAATGGCATTTAATCAATCTGAGTTTCCAGGATGACCAGGAAAAAACTGATTGTCAATCACCCTATTTAATTGAATCAAAAGGAGACAGTATCGAAATGTTTAAAACATCATACAATAATCCGTCTTTAGACTTAACCCTGCTTCTTATACGTAATCCTGATTAAAAAATATACTTATTCTGTAACTAGATATGAGACAAACTTGTCACTTTATAGGTCTGTATATATTAAAAATATATTTACTTATCTGACGGTCGGTTTAAGTGTAAAACTAAAGAAATATTACTAAAAAAACTTTTATTTCATAATTTTGACTCTTTTGATACTCTCCCATGTTAATCTCTAGAGTGTACTAGAATTAAAAGACGGTTCTGGGCTACTGGACGTATATCACTTAAAACAATAAACAAGTGAATAAATACAGTTCAAAGTAATTGTAATTTTTTTTTAATGTTGGACAAGTTTCTGCCAGCAAAGATAATTGTGGCCCAAATTTAAAAATTGAATACGTGTATTACCATATTTTTAAACTTACAAAGTTTTTCATTTGCTTTGTGTGTGTTTACGCTACAATACACAATTTTTTGTTCAGTCAAAAATGTCAAAGTTAATTACTTCTGAGGAAAATACATATACATTTTTAAATGCGAACTATGTAAAAAAATCGCGTTTTTAACTTTATTGAAATTTTTTTAAAGTTAATACTTAAGATTTTAATTTATGAAACTATTTAATCGATTGTATTGCCTCATCGGTAGTGATAATAACGCACAGTATGTGGATAGTGGCCGGAGTCCATATAGTAACTGTATTCCGTTAAATGTACTGTATATAAGTAGGTAAGAGTACTTCTGATGTCCTACAGGTAATAAGTCACATTCATCAGTTGCTACAATCTAAACTCAAGGCTTAATTGTTAAACATCAATATTCAGACATCTACAGCCATACATAGAATACAATATCTACATGAGTTATATTTAATGAAAAATTTAATGTTTTGACTTATCCATTTCAAGAATATTGCAGTCAAATACACAGGCTCAGCCGTAGTGTTGGAGTCATAGTTCGTAAGAAAACTGAATGTTAACTCTGCTAACTTTGTCCCTTTCAACATGAAGTAAAATCACTCAGAATACCACTGCACTGAACATTTTTTTAAACTATTAAGTTTAAAATTGTGTTTTCATGGTGGCGAGGAATATTTATTGTTAGTGGAGAAATAGACTAATTGTACGGCTTAAGTTACAGTTTAATATATTCTCAGGAGGAGAGATAATCCAGATGTTTACAACAGGATCTTAAATGTTTAAGGCGCATTTAAATAAATCTATAGAACGTAAATATAAAGACATCAAAATACATCAAATAATATGTTTGGTCAGAATTGCGTTAAAATACGTTCTTAATAAAATTTTTGGGCTGTTTAATCCAGCTGTATAGTTTGATTAGAAATAAGGTGCTTTGAATAAAAAGTCGTTTGAAAGTAAAGGCGAGTTTAAATATGCTTTAAAGCTTATGCTAAGAAAAAACTTTATTTGTATAGGGTAAATAAAATACAAATATGGTTAAATCTGACAAGAGGAAAAATTATCATTTTATATTTTTGACCCTTCACCTTTCAACCTTTACCAAAATAGTACGGCTGTCGTTCAATTTTTTTCCTAGGAAAGTCCTTCAGGCAGGTTGTGAAATTACGCAAAGAAAATAGGCTCCTGGCTCCTGGAATATTACTTTTTTATTTTTATTTGAAAATAAAATGCCCATTATTAAATTGTTACAAGACAATTTATACAAAAAAGCATGGCCATTTTTACAAATGTCAATCAAGAGATGTGTATAATATTAGATCACTGTTTATTTAGTGGGCCAAATATACAAAAGACCGAAAATTTGTTCGAATGTCTCCCAACTGTTTAAATCCAATGTGGTATATATGTAAGTAAGAGAGCTGACAAGGAATGTGTTCTTATCGCCTTCTTTTGTAAAAGAACTTTCATAAATTACTTTATCAAATGGAATTCATGAAATTTTATCAGGTTTTCATACATTTTCCAAAGATAACGATACGAAAATAGAATTTTCAGATTGGATTTTCGGAATGTATCCTTTTACTTTAGGCCTTAATATACTAAGGTATTATTTTAAAAAAATATGAAAGGTATTCTACTTTAGCACTTCCGGTCACCATTGCAGTGATTATTACAAACGGTTTAAGCACATTTTCAAAATTACCTGTACCTAGACATAATAGTCACCATCTTTTACTTAAATTTATTAATTCTTTATTAGAATAAAAATTTTTTTTTAAAGTGGAACAAATTTAAAATAATGTTTTATTGTTTACTTTGACAAAATAATGATGGTTGAATACTGAAACACGTGTGTGGCAAATAAAATAATAAAAAATGGTTTTAGTTGAATATTCATTACGCTAAATATAAAACCTTTGTAATGTGGAGTTAGTAATATAAAATATTTTTTAACCTGGAATCGTTTAGTACATAAATAAATGACGCTGTTAACATTACACAAATAATCAGTATCATTAATAAAATTGCTTATATGTATATGGAAAATAAATACGTTCAATACAAGTTATGAGTGGCAATCATCCTTTAAATTTGAAAATAAAATTTAAAAATCAATAAATGTATAGTTGACTTTAAACGTCAAATTATTATATTTCTATTATGTATATTAAACCTCTGAATACAGTTATGAATGTTTAACATTTTTGGTAGTAATAGTAGTAAATAATTGGTTTACTTAGAAACAATTGATGTAATTAAAAAATTACTAATATTATTAATAACAAATATATCAAGGGTAACAAATTACTTAAGTATTATTATACTGAGGAGATATTAATATTAGGATATTTTTCAATTATTCATTTAGGATGAACTATGGATTAGTGTTCGGGAAGCCGTTATATTATTCAAATCACGTCGTTATTTAAACATAACAATTACTTTTTAAAGATTATTGATACGAAAAAACTCACTTAGCCTATCGATTATGACCTCAGTGTTTATAACTTAAATGCATTTTATGAAATGGAAGTTTTCCTGGTGTTGAAGGATCATACAAATAGAGACTAAGAAATAATAACATTTTGAAATTCCTAGTCTTGTAATGACGTATTACAAAAATAAATTATGATTTGTTTCTAATTTTGCTTAAGCACTTGCCTGATAATAATAAAGAAATTACAAATGGAAATAAACGTAAAAACTAAAATTGAAAAAGGGAATGTATGTTAAAATAATGTTATATTGTAAACTGTTTATTATATCATTGTGTTACTAGTTATTTGTAGCTAGCTGCAAAAATTACTTTATAAACAACGAAGTACCTCTTTTTTCTAATTCATTTTTTTTCTGTATATTGTATTGGGATCTTTGTTATTTTTTAAATGTATTTTTCTTTACTTTATTTTTTTCAGAAAGTAGATGTTTGCTGATATATTACGAATATAAAAAAGTAGCCAATAGCAAACGCCGCATTATGGGATTGAGGCTCAAATGAGGCCTGCGTTTAAGGTTCTATTATTTTTTCTGCATTTTAGTGGTTGGCCTTGTTTTCCCAGAACATATTGTTTCCGGTTGAATTAAAAACCAACCGAAGGAAACGTAAAATCATCATCAGGTAACCTTATAAAGAGCTTGGAAGTGGTGTCTCTTAACCTACTTTCTGTCAGTAATAAAACATATGATAAGTTGTACTTATAAAATTGGCATATTCCCTCGCTTAAATTGTGAATGTCTACCTATTGCACTGTACATTTTCGTCTAGAACAATTTTTTCCACTAGGAGATAATAGTACGAAATAATATAATTTTAGAATACATCTTTTTTAATGTATATGATAATGGAAATGAACCAAAAACATATTATCATTGAATCCCTGCCTGATAATACTCCATTGAGTCCAAGTCTCTTGGTATTGAGTTAGAGATAGCGTAGGTTTAACTTTAGTCTTTAGCCTAGCGCTTCCTCGGCACAAGAGCTACTGCGAGTTATATATTATGTATAATAATATATAACAGTAATATTATATATATATATTATATATAGTTTTTTGACCTATAAATTTTAACCTATAATTTAATGTTTTAAATGACGAACCGGAAAGGCGCGTAGGCTCGTATAAATTACTAACTGAACAATATGAAATAATTATAGTGAAATCAAAAGAAAGACTTGAAATTTTGCGAGAGAACTTAGATGATCTTCAACAACTGGACAACGACAGAAGATTGTGCAGATTGCGGATTATGGAAGCTGACTAGTACAAGACCGAATTTAGGTTTGTGAGTGTTTCTTCTAATAAGATAGTAGTGAATGTTCAGCTAGAGGTATAGTACGTTCTGAACTTGCAAAATATACATGGAATTTCAAATTTCCTATGCTACAAATTATTAAGTTTGAGATATAATGGAATAATGGTTATCAATTTAGGTCCAATTTTGTAAAATGTATTAATGAATTGAGACATTTACAATGATGATTAGTTTAAGTACTCCAAGTGACAGATTGTAACACGAAGCCATGGAATTTGTTGCTAGTATCCCATCTACAAATGGCAACTATAAGGAGGAAAAAGGTAGCCTATAATGTGGATTTGAATACTACGTTACAGATTTGTTAACGTTTACTCTCACCATTAATTCAAAATCGAACAAGTTGTCTGTCAACCCTTTATGGCCAGTTTGACACTCAGGTGAGACATTTATGTAAAGTATTTATAGTTTTCTGTAACATTAGTAATCAAATACTAGCTATGTCGGGATTTCTTTACACAAACTATGTCTCTTTGGCTTTAATTCTTAGCTATTTTGCAAACAGCACAAACTTATGTTCCTGATTTAGTAAATTATAATTAACAAATGTGTAAGGGTTAAATGTAAGTGTTAAAAAAAACATTTATATTAGTGTTTGGTATGTTACTTTTTTACACTATGATTAGTGAACTTTAAAAACCCCTAGTCTACATAATGAAGAAAATGTCAGAGAGATATTTCAAAAATTATAATGACCTACCTTGGCAGGGGTTAGGACTGCCTGTGCTTAAAACAGTTGTCGTACATTCACCACTGTTACTATAACCAACAGCAATGGCTGCAGTGAAACTGTTATGTGCATCCAGGTTAGAGCATTCCATGGTACTAGGGCCAGTCCTTTGGCAGGTCGTCACCCTCGTGCCATGTAATATTACCCTCCCTTATTAGGTTGGTTATTTGAGATATTTAGGTTACGTCACGTGTGCTTCAATCTACCAGATACAATATGCGCTTCCTCGACAAGAGAATAATGTAGATTCGTAAATTCTTACCGACACGTATTGAACTGTACAGTATAATTAATTACTTTATAACGGTGTTTAATGTTTTAAGATTATATAATTTTTAATTATTATAGAAGTCCGAGTAGATTTAAACAAGAAACGAGTATTTTTATGTGACAAACCGGTTGATATTAAACGAAATGTTATTCTATCCTCGGTTGAAATTTAAGTGTTATAAATATACAGCTTACTCCCTATATTATTAAATTTTACTGAGAATGTCTAGTCCAATTCCACCCAATCTTTCAAGTGCACAATGTGCTAACTAGAGAGATGTATCAATAGAACCGTTGTATTATATTTAAGTTTAAATTAATATTAGGATCTGATATAAAAGTAATTCCTCGTTCCTAAATACAAAACGATAAGACCACTGCTAAACTTTGGACTAACCTTTTAATAAAGATTAAATTCACAACTGTTAAAAACGACTAAATTTTGAAACCATTATGAATGTAGTTTCCTTTATAACAATAGACTTAATAGATTTATTAAACTTATATAATCTTTCCTTTTATTAAATATTCTTCATAATATCCTCCGTTAGTAATTTCCGTCATAGGTATACGTATATAAATGAAATGTAGGTTACGTCACGTGTGCTGCAATCTATCGCAGAAAATATGCACTACATCAACAAGAGAATAATGTAGATCCGTAAATTCTCACTATAACGTGTTGAACTTTACGGTATAAATGCTTGATAACGGCGACTAAGTGTTTCAGAATTTGTTTAAAATAAATTATTATTGAAGTGCTAGTAGAATTAAGCAAGAAAAGAATATTTTTATTTGAAAACTCGATTGACATAAGAAGTAAATTTACTATATTCTCGGTTGTGATTTAAGTAATATAAATAAAGAAGTTACGTCATATTTTTTTCGATGTGGTATCATTTTCCACCACCCCTATCGCCAGTCTTTCAAGTGCACTATGTGCTGACTTGAAAGATGTATCAATATTATAAGTGTAGATAGGTTTTATTTAAAATGATGATAGGATAAGAATTCCACGTTCTTAATATATATGAAACTTTAAGACCACTGCTAAACATTGTACTAACCTTTTAATAAAGATAAGGTTTACAACGGTTATGAAGAATAAATAATGAAAATATTATAAACTTATTTTCTATACATGCTTTCTTACAATGGAACTCATAGATTTATTAACATCATGGAATGATTCCTTGCCTTAATTATCCTAAATAATGTTATCCGATAGTTAGAAATACGTAGCGTCTAAAAATAAAAAATGTATCATATTAAATTCTTCTCAACATTTTGATACTAATTTGAATGATCAAAGATTATGTAGGATCCATTAAAGAATTGTGACACGTATAATAATTAAATATTTGTAATAATACATTAGTAAATACGTGTATTAATACGATTGTAAACTCGCAACGTTTTTCTTTTCCTTTGTGTGTTTTTAACTACAATTACTATACACACTTTAGTTAAGTAAAACATGTCAAACTTAATTGTTAAGAATGATTAGATATTATTTTAATTTATGACAGTACTTAATCAACTGTATTACCTCATCGGTAGTTATAATAACGGACAAGTATGTGGAGTAGTGGCCGAAGTCCATACAGTAACTGCATTCAGCTAAATATTATACTGTAAAATAAGTAGGTAAGAGTACTTCTGATGTCCTACAGGTAATAAGTCACATTCATCAGTTGCTACAATCTAAACTCAAGGCTTAATATTTTAACATCAATACTCAGACATCTACAGCCATACATCCAAGACCAGGGATCAGTATTAGCGGCAAGTGATATCACACTAATGTAATTTCGCCGTTTCTTTATCACGGACAGATTGAAGCACAGCCTTTTCTTAGGGACACTGCAGCAAATGTTTATCCATATCAATACTCTGTTATTGAGGAGAAGGTTGAGGAAAAGGTGAGAGCGCTTTGCAGTAAATAACACATGCATTCCTCCTATGGCTTGGTGACATTGAATATATATTTCTGACTCAGACTATCCTTAATGTGGAGTTTGATGATAGCTGAATTAGCCAAAACCCATTGTTGATTAGCAAACTTCTGTTCCACTATGATCTACTAGTGGATGACACTCTTTGGTTGACAAAACAACCTCGCTTTTGTCAAGTTGCATGAGATATTGTTAACACTAGTAACTTTTATATTTTGATTTATTCCAAATAAGAAAGGACTAAAAATAATGCTTTAGAACATAAAAATCTAGTACAGATCTTACAACATTGTCTAGTTGAATGAGATAATATAGTTAGTACGCAGGGTGACCTACACGTGTTCATTTAAAGCTTATAAATGAAACAATCAATCTTAGTTTACTAGTTGACCTGGAAGATATCGATTGTGAACCACGCTACTTGCAGTGCAATCAAAACGACACTGTATCGAAAGGGATACAAAATATAAAACTGGAATATTTCCTTAAAAGTTTTCCGAGCTCTTCATACTTCATACTGACGTTTAGGTAATATTTTAATTACTGCCAGGATATTAAAAGGGAGAGAAAATCGTTAGGTAAAATCTCTACATATAAGAAAAAATATATTTACTTGTCTGTGGGTCATCTTAAGAGTGTAAAGCGTAATAAATCTAATTTCAGAAAAAAAGAATGATTTAATATTTTTTTACCCTATTGATATTTTTCAATGTTGACCACCACTACAACTCCCAAAACATAATGATTTTTTTTCTTGGATTATCTTTAAAAAAAATTCAAGAACCTTGTTTGAGCATTTGAACAGTAACTATTAGGAAAACTGAAATTACACTACTTCAAACAAAAAACGAGTGAAGAAATACTTTTCAAAGTAAATACCATAGGGGATAAATGTTATAACATATTCTGGCAACAAGCAATAGTGGCGCCAATTTAACAGTTAAATACGTTTATTATTACATTTGTAAACTCGCAACGTTTTTCCTTTCTTTGCGTGTATCTATGATACTATAAACACTTTCGTTCAGTATAAAAAGCCAAATTTATATCTGGGGAAATAGACGTAAATTATGATTCAGAACGATGCTAATCACTCGCGTGTATAACTTCATTGTAGAGTGATAAGGTTTTTAATTTTTGCAAATATTTAATCAACTGTACTGCCTCAGCGGTAGTGATGATAATGGAGATGTATGTGACGTAGTGGCTGGTGTCCATACAATAATTACATATAGAAAAATGTACAGTAAAATAAGTAGGTTATACTACTTCTGCGGTTCTACTGTAAATAAGTCAGTAATGAGTTGCTACAATATAAACATAAGGATTATCTGTTTAACACCAATATTCAGACTACATGTACAGCCATACATGCAAGATAAAATCTACGCGAATTGTATTCAGTGAAAATTGTGTTGTTTTGACTTATCCATTTGAAGAATATTCCAGTCCAAACGCTATCGTTTGGTACCTCTGTAGGTTCAGCCGTGGTCATATACCGGAAGGACACTGAATATGACCTCTGCTAGGTTTGTCCAAATCAACTTGAAGCAAAACTTACGATGCCACTGTACTAAAATATTCAAGGGTATAAAGTTTTAAAATTGTATTTTCATGGTAACGAGGAATAATTATTGTTTGTTAAGAAATAGACCTATTTTGGCTTAACTTACCGTTATATAAATTCTCAGGAAGAGAACACATCTACACCTTTACAATAAGATAGTTAATAAATGAATCAATATTTATTTCCTCATGGAAATAAGGAAATAAAGATCACACAAAATATACAAAAACAGGATATGATCTCTAGGGCGTAGCCTAATTAAAAATATAAGTAATGTAAAATCTTTGTATAAAAAATATAACGTATTGAGAACATGAAATTTACAATATAAATATGTATTAATTTAACATATATACACTCATCTTATAAATAAAAATGAATGTCGAAATGTGTTGGTAAGCGCTAAACTCGATAACGGGTGGACGGATTCGGTTAATTCTTTTTGTAAAATGTTCATTGAAATCCGAGGAAGGTTTTTATGAAGAAAAAGTTAAGAAAATATATCTGGAATATTTTGGAATTCAGGAAAAATTGTAGTTTGTACGTTTCATAATTAAAATTAAACTGGCACTAAACAGCTGTTGACAGCTATAGTTCGACAAACTTTCTGAAACATCTGCTTACATTTAAATGTTACCAATAATAAATAAACAGTGCGTGATCGTGTAATGCAGATAGTAAATAAAACATTAATATATCTGTGACCTAATCTATTGAGTTTGCTTTTGTCAACTGATACACGAAACAAATTCGTATATCGTGTTTTGTGCAGAGTGTTTACTTAGTTAGTGTTTGTTTAGTTCGTGATTAGTGAAAAAATAATTTATATTTGATATGCCTCCTATAAGACGAAGCAATTTAAGTAGAAGAACCAGAAATGCTACAAACCAAGCTAATTACCGATCTAATCGTACTGCACAAGAACGTGACGACGGAAATGAACGTGAAAGAATTCGGATATTACAAACGCGTGAAGCGCGAGCGCGACATTCAACTAATAATCGCTCAAGTTTGAATCGAGCTGCTTTCAGTTACGATGTGTCAATTGACTACTGTAACTACCAATGTGTTGTTATTGGTTCTATGAACTCGGTTTGCTCACACTGTAAGGCATTAAAATACAAAAACGAAGCCAATGGATTTGTTGCGCAAATGGTAAAGTAAAATTGATACCATTGGATCCACCACCAGAACCATTGTACTCATTGGTTTCAGGAATAGGAACAGATTCTATACACTTTTTGACACATATCCAACAATATAACAATTGCTTTCAAATGACTTCATTTGGGACAACAAATGTAGTTCGGGAAAATTTTATGCCAACTTTCAAGGTATGTTTTATAGCAGTTACTCATAATTATTTTAGCGAACAAAATTTTCTGTCACCAAAGTTAAGATGTGTCACTAATCTTTAATTTCTTAATCACTTATATATCACTTAGTCATCATATTATATGGTGATTCAGTTTCAGTGACACTTTTATTATATTTTATATTTGATAGATATTAGTTAAAACTAAATATATACTTTTTAAGATCAAATATTATTTAAGTTTGATCACTGACAATCCATTAATTTATACCACACCATAATATTTTTTTTTATTTACAGATACAAGGGCAAATATATCACAGAGCAGGTTCACTGTTACCAGTGTCAGATAGCGACAACAAATTCCTGCAAATTTATTTTATGGGCAATTCACCACAAGAAATTGATCTGCGTTGTGCACATAACAATTTAGTAAAGAGGTCTATTGTAGAACAATTACAAACTTTATTTCATCAACACAATCAATTGATTATATTGTTTAAAACTGCCCTGGATCTGATGCCATCCGATAATCACAAAATTGTAATCAGAGCTGATAAAACACCTGCAGGTCAACATACAAGACGTTTTAATGCACCAACTATTGATGAAGTTGCTATCGTTGTAGTTGGAGAAAACTTGGAATCCCGTGATATTGTTTTACATCGTCGGAATGATCAATTACAACGTATAAAGGAAACACACCGCTCATATGATGCACTGCAATATCCCATTATATTTTGGCAAGGTGAAGATGGCTACGATTTCTCAATAAAAATGATAAATCCCATTACAGGTAACTAAAATATTAGTTTAGCTATGGCGATAATATCTCAGTCATTATATTATGTATATTTTAATTTTATATTTGAATGTTATTAAAACAAAATATATTTACAGGTTCTGAAACCAACAAAAAAGTCAGTTCAATGAACTATTATTCATACCGCCTAATGATTCGGGAAAATGAAGAAAATCACATATTGAAATGTCGGCGATTATATCACAAATATGTTGTTGACATGTATGTTAAAATTGAAACGGAGAGATTAACATTCATCAGGTTGAATCAAACCAAACTCCGATCTGAAGAGTATATTCACCTTCGAGATGCGATTAATACTGATGGAAATGCACAGAATGTCGGTCGGATGACTATTCTTCCAGCAACATACATCGGAAGCCCTCGGCATATGCACGAATATGCTCAAGATGCCATGTCGTATGTTCGTCATTATGGTACAGCAGATTTGTTCATCACATTTACATGCAATCCGCAATGGATAGAAATCAAGCAGGAGTTATTCCCTGGGCAATCACCCATTGATCGTCATGATATTACAGCCAGAGTCTTTAGACAAAAATTGAAATCTTTAATGGATTTCATCGTAAAACATAATGTGTTTGGTGAGACACGCTGCTGGATGTATTCTGTGGAGTGGCAGAAACGAGGATTGCCACATGCACACATTTTGATTTGGTTGGTTGAAAAGATAAGGCCAAATGAAGTTGATGCAGTGATATCAGCTGAAATCCCTAATGTACAAGTAGATCCTGGATTGCATGAGGTAGTTATCAAAAACATGATACATGGTCCCTGTGGAACTCTTAATCAAAATTCACCGTGTATGATGGATGGTAAATGTTCAAAACGATATCCACGGACATTAATATCGGAAACAATTACTGGTAATGACGGTTATCCATTGTATCGTCGCAGATCGACAGCAGACAATGGAAAATCAACAATTGTCAAATTAAATCAACAAGATATTGAAATAGATAATCGTTGGATTGTTCCATATTCACCCATTTTATCAAAGACATTCAAAGCACACATCAACGTTGAATCTTGCCATTCAGTGAAATCTATTAAATACATTTGCAAATATGTAACCAAAGGGAGTGATATGGCTGTGATTGGAATTGGTGCAGAGAATTCCAATGATGAAGTTACCCAATACCAAATGGGCCGGTATGTCAGTAGTAATGAAGCAGTTTGGCGAATATTTTCTTTTCCTATTCATGAGAGACACCCTTCTGTTGTTCACGTAGCTGTGCATTTAGAAAATGGACAAAAAGTGTATTTTACAGCACAGAACGCAGTACAAAGAGCTGCTCAGCCACCATCTACTACATTAACCAGTTTTTTTGAGACATGCCAAAACGATGATTTCGCACAAACATTGCTATATTCTGAAATGCCAAAATATTATACCTGGAATCAATCCTCAAGGAGATTTATACGACGGAAACAAGGAAAACCAGTTCCAGGATATACAGATGTATATTCCACCGATGCGATTGGCCGGATTTATTCAGTACATCCAAGCAATGATGAATGTTTTTATTTACGACTGCTATTAGTCAATGTACGTGGCCCAACATCATTCCAACAGTTACGAACTGTTGATGGTGAATTGTGTGGATCCTACAGAGAAGCCTGTCAACGTTTGCAATTGCTTGAAAATGACGCTCATTGGGATCAAACTCTCAATGATGCTGTAATATCATCACACGCTCATCAAATACGAACATTGTTTTCTATAATCATATCTACATGCTTCCCATCAAACGCAATTGATTTGTGGATCAAGTACAAAGATTATATGTGTGATGATATTTTGTATCAAATACGGAATAGAATGGGAAATCCAAATATACAAATCAGTGAAGAAATTTACAATGAAGCATTGATTTCAATTGAGGACATGTGCTTGATAATGTCAAACAAACTATTAATTCAATTAGGCCTGACCGCGCCCAATCGTCCAATGCAGGACGCTTTTAACCAAGAGTTGCATCGTGAAAAACTGTATGATTTCAACGCTTTGAAACAATTAATTCAAACAAATCTTCCACTGTTAAATGAACAACAGAAGTATGTATTTGAAACTCTTATGAAAGTAACAAATTATGAAACTGGAGGGATTTACTTCTTAGATGCACCTGGTGGTACAGGAAAAACTTTTTTGATTTCATTAATATTAGCAACAATTCGCTCACAAAATAAAATTGCACTTGCACTCGCTTCGTCAGGAATCGCAGCAACTTTGCTTGAAGGTGGTCGAACAGCCCATTCAGCACTAAAATTGCCATTAAATATGCAAAGCAATGAAACTCCAACCTGCAACGTTTCGAAGAACTCTGCAATGGCAAAGGTTTTGCAGCAATGTAAATTGATTGTTTGGGATGAATGCACGATGGCACATAAAAAATCTTTGGAGGCTTTAGACAGAACCTTAAAAGATCTACGGAGCAATAATAACCGATTTGGTGGTGCAATGATTTTATTAGCAGGAGATTTTCGTCAAACATTGCCAGTGATTCCACGATCAACGCCAGCTGATGAACTCAATGCATGTCTAAAGTCCTCCAATTTGTGGAAACATGTCAAAGTACTTCATTTAAGCAAGAATATGCGTGTCGAGTTGCAAAATGACCAATCTGGAAACATATTCTCTAAACAACTCATTGACATTGGTAATGGCAAATTTCCTATAGACATGTTGACTGGCTGCATTAACTTTCCTCAAAGTTTTTGTCAGTTAACTCGATCAAAAGATGAACTTATTCAGAAGGTGTTTCCAGATGTTTCTCAAAATTACAGAAACCATGATTGGTTGAGCGAACGAGCTATACTGGCTGCAAAAAACATAGATGTAAATGAATTAAATTTCAAAATTCAAGAACAAATTACAGGCGAATTGAGGGTATATAAATCAGTTGATTCGGCTACTAATCAAGATGATGTAGTCAACTATCCACCAGAATTTTTAAACTCGCTGGATTTGCCAGGATTGCCACCTCACAATCTTCAATTAAAGGTTGGATCGGTGGTTATAATGTTGCGAAATATCAACCAACCGCGTCTTTGCAACGGTACACGGTTAGCGATAAAAAATTTACTAAACAATGTGATAGAAGCAACTATACTCAAAGGAAAGTATAAAGGAGAGGATGTTCGCATACCGCGCATCCCAAGGATTCCGACTGATGTGCCATTTGAGTTTAAACGACTACAGTTTCCAGTGCGGCTTGCTTTTGCTATGACTATAAACAAGTCCCAGGGGCAATCATTAAGTGTTTGTGGTATTAATCTAGAAAACCCATGTTTCTCACATGGTCAATTGTATGTTGCCTGTTCCCGTGTTGGAAAACCATCAGATTTGTTTATCTATGCGCCAGGTAATCAAACAAAAAACATCGTATACCACAAAGAACTACAATGATAATAATAATAATTATGATTCACATGATTAACAATAAAGCGATTACTTACTTTTAAATCCTTATATATGTTTTATTTAATTATTTTTGTATTCACAACGCCCTATCACCAGGGTGACGGTTCTGTTCAGGAGAATTTTTTTAAATACGTAGGCAAAAAAACTGCCACATTACAAATCTTTTTGACAGGACGAAGTCTGTCGGGTCAGCTAGTAATATAATAAAAAGAATAAAAGCAAATACATCATAGCTACAACAAATCAAGTGTTAGAGAATAAGATGACTACCAGATAACAACGGCAAAAATTATAGATGATGAATGATTAATAAATAATACAAATTTAAACTTAATTTATGGAAAAAAATATTATATAAAAACAGTTTATTAGGAGGCTTGGAAACTCACACACTTATACACTCATGCCACACATAACCAAAATCTCTCGCTCTATCTCCCCCTTTTCCTGTCCCTACATTTACCGCCATCAAAAGACACTCAATCTCAACACACAATCCTACACAGCAACAACATCATGACACTATCGTACGCCAACCCACTGTAAATACTCCTGATGAACATGATGTCAATCATAGCTAGCATGTCACATCATCCATCTCATGATCAAATATCTCTCAACATGGCACGACACAATTTTAGTAGCAGCCCTGCAGTACAAGTAATCTACTATGTCAGTGAATGTGCATTGTTGTATTAAATTTTTTTAGAGATAGAAAAATTTTCTTTTCTATTCCTATTCTACCACTCCTATTTTTTATGGTAAGACTAGACCAAACCCATAAAGTTGTTTGATCTTTATTAAACAGATCAAATATTATGGTTTGTACTGGACAAATAGAGAGTACTAAGAAAAGTGACGGACAGTAGCTGCACTATCCCTCAATAAGATACCCTTGTTGTCTTTCTAATAATAATAATAAATTTGTAATATTCAATTCTAAGATGTTCAATTGTTTGATCTTATTTTGATGTAGTTTAACCAAAAGTTTAATAAATGTTTCTTTTATATAAAACATGACGTTTCAACTTTTGTAATTATTCTTATAGAACCAAATGTAAATATTTTTATTGTGTATTAATCATCAAATGTTTATAATATAATATTATGTCACATTATATCTTATGAAGCCTCTGTAAATATATCATTTATAATGACCTTAGTTTTATCTAAATGTTTTCATAACATAAGTACCTTGTTTTATAATTTTAACATTTTGCTACATAAATTTTCTTCAGCACATAACTAAATGTATATCACGATATTTATTGACTTCTTAGTTATTGATCCACATTTAAAAACCATTCTTTATTACAATTTCCCATACATTCGTAAGTGAAATTGTTATTAAACAGATTGGAATGACTGAGAGTATTGATTTTACGAAACAAATCTAAAGTAGTAAGAAAGTAGAGTACTATCATTTGAGAATATGTAGATTATTCACGCAGTAAAAAAATACTAGGATCGTAAAAATTAACAACGCATCATTTCAGCGCACCCTTGCGTTTTAGTACACTACCTACCTCGCTAGAACTAATTATTAAAACACAAGTTTTTAACCTAACTCAAGAAACAAAAATGTGAATGAATCATTTAGCATGATATCTCAATAAATATCACCTTCAGCCTTTAAAATGTTCAGGATACTTCATTTCTACATAGACAACACCAAGTTCTATGATGGTGCATGTTTAACTGTAGAATTTTGTTCAGCGTTATTTAAGCACTTAGTGGGCTGAAATAATTACGTTTATGCCTACTGAGAGCATGTTAAGTTTTCTGTTCTGTATGATTGATCTGTATGACAGCATGACGATAAGGAAATGAGCTGTATAATTAAAATTTTGCATGCAACTTTATCGAAGCCTATTACACAACACGTGGTGCAGCGTACTCGTACCTAGCATACATAAACCAACAATAAAAGAAATGGATGTGGTCCTTGTAAAAACACAAAAGTGGAACAGGTAACTGCGGAATTTTAGGAAAATTCACAAGCAACAATAAAGTGCTAATCACAATTAACCGTAATTGTCTATATCGATTGTAAATCACTGACATAATATATAAAAGTTAAGCGTACATTTTATTTCAATTAATGTATGTACTAAATGTCTAAGTATTTTAAAATAGAAAAGACAGGGTACATTTTTGAAATTTTGTAACAAAAGAAAGACAACTAATGCCAAGGTATTCTGAAAATGGTGAAGAAAAAGTGAAATAATTTTACATTGAAATGGATTGATAAAATACCAGCAAGCCCTACCCTGATGAAACTGCAGAAGATTATAATTTTTAGAAAACTAGAAGCTAGCTCATCATATTATGTTATTGACATATCCTTTTGGATTATAATGTATTGAAGGAAATGTTTGTAAAATTACAAAGCATTTCTGGATATAAAAAGTTTCACCAACACCATTTACATAATTTTGTCAGCTGTACCACAGAGATTTAATTGAAACACTTTACACCAGCTGGATTTATTAAACGTGATTTTTTATGTTTACATTTATTTTCATCCTAATTATAACGCGTTTCTAACGTATTTAATGTATTATTTCCATTAAAACAAGTCACAGTGTATAAATATTTAGCAGTAAACTATTTCGGAGACATAAATCGACCTGATTGATCTAGAGTGAAACACTGTTTTATTCAACAAAGCATAGTTCGTCGAACAGTCGTCTTCAAGAAATCCAATTTTTAAATTTTTGACCTGCGGTCTTAGTGGCTTGATATAATGTGGACTTATGTGTGCATTGCTGTCTCCAGGTGAGAGGTTACAAAAGTTAGTGTCTACTCGTCAACAGAAATCTGGAATTCTCACTAAACCTTAAAATCTGAGTCTCCGAAGAAAGAAGCTAAAGGCCCAGCTTGGCACCACTCCGAATGGTAAATCAAAATATATTATTTTCTTCCTCGATCATAGTCCTTGTTACTGTATTTAATTTTGTTTATTGCAATTATACTAGAATGAGTTAAAAAGTATCATGAGTTGACACACAACAAAACCAATTAACCTTTATTTCTTTTTTATTTTTACAAATCCTATATTACAAGTTTTTACATTTACATACATTAGTAAACTCATAACAGGCGTTCATAAATTGTAAGTATTTGGTAATTCATTTATATTGATAATGTTTTGTGTATAATAGACGGTATTTATTTACCTATTAAGAGAGGACGTTGCAAGTTTTTAGGTTAGAATTGGGCAAAACATTTATTATTTTGGAACTTTTTAGATAAATTTTGCATGTAGTTCTAATAAATACTGACCGAGCCGCGCCGCTACTTAAACGTGGGTCAATTAATTCCATTCTTATTGAAATGCATATTTCAGCTGCTACCAAATCTTGTTGTCACTTTAACTATTATTACTTAACAGTCACATTGACTTTTGTTTCTTCTAATGGTAAACCCGTGATTATGATCTAAATATTACAAGTATATTAGATTTGCAGTACAATAGCTTATCTGGTTAAACCTCATTTTATTAGTTTATGATTATTTAGTGAAAATAAACTATTAAATTATGACATAGTTACTATTTATTTCTAATAATTATTTCTCAAATTTCTTTTAGGCATCTCTAAATATCAAATTAAACCCATGTTTCATTTGAGAACATTATTTTATCCGCTATTACGATTCAGGACAATGGGCGTAACGCTGCGTTTATAGCCATTTAAATTGGTTGGCCAAACTACGGAATGTTTATTTACAAATTATATATTCTTCCATTTCTCCTTGCCATTTGGGTAACTTAAGTTTCGATAACGCTCGGCAAAATTCTACTGGTTGACATGCACCTCAATTAGAAATGCATCGATTTGATCTATATCACGAGAAAGATTCCTCAGTACAATGAATAGTGCAAAAAGAATGCAATTTTAAGAAATAATTGTGAAAAAATATACTTACTCAAACTTAGATATTTGATCAGAGTTAGTATCTCCGAATAAATAGTATCTTTAGGTACAAAATATATTTTGTCAGATCTTTAGTATGTATATCCGTAAATAATACTGACCTTGATAGAATATTTGACGGTGCTGATCAAAAGCAACAAGAAAGCGTAAAAATTATAAAAGATGTGTTCTGTCACTCAGTTATGAGATTTATCGACCCTTTATAATACTTAGATATGACGATGATCCAAACAAGGTTATGGATTAAACGCGTGTTTTAGAGATCTACACTTCTTAGTATATTTCATAACAATTTTTTACAACTGGGAACACTGTAATTTTACTATTACTTTACATGTCGTCATAATATATTGTGGCAGTCACCACATTTGTTTAAAGAAGTACAAAACTAAACGTCATAGCTATCTAAGGAAATGAACTATTAAGATGAAAAGATACTATTAATACGACTTATGAACTAATAATTGCCATGATTAATTGTAATTACATTAAGATTATACGCTATTCTCATATAAACGTATAGTTAACCAAATAATACTAGCGTGCTATTCTGAAATAGCTATTGTAGCCAAATTGACTTTTACATTAAGCAGTGCGTTACTTACAGTAGTGTATGTGTTGTTTGTGTGTATTAGTGTGAGTGGGGCGACCTGCAATTGAATCACCCTGTAACAATGTAGGAAAACAACATAAAATTTTAAATTTTCTTATGATGTAAATTATAAGATTTGCAAAACCATTATATTTACAGAAATATTTTAATAAAGTACATATTTACAATTAGTGTAAATTTTTCTAGCTCATCGGACATCTCCTCATTCTACGTTTTAGTGTATATTTATCCTTAACTAAACTCCAGTAAATCTCAAATGCGTACTTTTAGTACATTTCGTATTTAAGTTAATAGCATCCGTAAATCTTCGTGAAATTTTTATGGATTTTGTATTACTTTAGGAGTATTACCGCTATAAGTTGCTAATCATGGGGGGGGTGAGTTGAAGAGAGAATACGTTCAGATCCTCCTACAGCTGGATAAGAACCTTGTTCTCGTTTAATCCAGAATGAGATGTATCACTGACAAATTTTGATAATTTTTCATTGTCATTTACAGTTTTTTGATAAAAATATACCTGGACTAAATCAAAATTTAATTTGTAATTTTCATTAATGATATAATAGTCGTATTCAGCAAATTATTGTGTTAACACTTTTAGAGTTCCGTACTGTATAATATTATAATATACACCGAGTTTTACTGTATCAAAAACTGATAATCGTATCTTGCTATGCTTTCTAACGCACTGCAGAAAGATAAAAGTTTATATATTAATCATTAATATTTTTATTTTTTTTTTATTTTTAAAGTCATTAATTTAAATAAGTAAGAAGTAATGCTAAGATGATCATAGCATAATTCACATGTTAGCAGTTATAATTTTTAGTTTTATGTGGACTATCCACAGTACTGGTTTTACGTGGATTGATAGTCATTTGCAATACACAGAACAATACGCTTCCTACTTTGCAGCTCAACATTATACAGTATTTCTACCATACATAACTATTGCTAAGACGGAGGCAATAATTATATGAATTTTATTAACTAGTTTGAATAGTTTGGCTTGAACCTGTAGTACCTTTGTTCAGATTCCCAGGTTTAAAGAAGCGTTGAGAAATCCAGATTGTAGTTAACGACTGATTAAATTTCCACTAGCTGTATCCTCTCTTTGATAGCATTCCAATTAAACATTTACGTTACACTAAGCTACTCAACTAAATGTTAAAATCTTGTTCGGTTTTCATGGAGACGATGATAAGTATTGTTAGGTAGAATACGGTTCAACTCTATATAATTCTTACTGATAATTTTATCTTTGATTCTTGCTATTTGGTTCGATTGGCTGTTCAAATCGATTTATTATTTCAATCAAGTCAATAGCTAAGAATTGTTAATAATACCCCTTGGTGAAGATTTCAAAAACTATAAAAAAAGCTTAATGATAAATACATAATCTCGAACATACTTTTACTAAATGGAAACATATTTTTACATCCCGTAAAAGCAGTAATTATTTTAGAATTAATTTAAAATGTAACTGGCCACACGTAAAGTCTGGTGCATGTTCCGGCAACAAACAACACCGGCTTGCCGCATTAGTTATTAACAAAGGGTTTCATTAAATTTGCATTTTCACAACGTTTTTCTTTCCTCAGAGTATTTCACCTCCGTACAGCACAAGTTGGACACATCCAATAATAATTTTTATTTAAAAGGCATCACGAGAATATATTATTTGTTGTTGCAATATTATATTCTTGATTGTAATTGCAGAAGTTTGTAATCAAGGAGCAGATATCCTCCAAAAATATAAACATTACCCCAACAAGGTCTTATTGAAATTGTGTTCTTGTACATCTGTCAGTACGTCAATCCATCTGTCTGTTAGTCTGTACGGTAACACTTTGTAGAGATATTTGATTTACGTGTGATCTTTGTCAAAGGAAGAAGATCTGCACCCCTTCCTAAGCGGCTTGCACATCTAATCTATAAATACGTGTACAAAATTGCACAGTCCATCTACATGCAGACAGTTATCAGTATCATATTTTATATAAAACTGAAAATATGAAACTTGTGGTCGCTGATATAAATTCCGATCAGGACAAGATCATTGGCCTGTCAGCAACGGCCTCAAGTTGAATATCAGCAAGTGTTCAGTTTTACATATAGCTCCACAACAAGAGATACAGTCTCTCGGACACGTGAGGTGATGGTGATGTTTGAATCCCAGACCCTGGTGATTCAGCAATCTTTTTCGCCCGTCATTTTGTCAGTATTTTATTACTGTTATCCAGCATAAAAGAGGCAGTAGCCTCTCAAGGGAGGACACGGGAAGGATTCTAAAGTTGAAAAACACTGCAGCAAGGACCATTTACTACTCTCACGTTTTGACCAAGTGTCCCTTTATCGTGAGGCTGCCCACCTTCTTCCTATATAAGACTTCTTCAGTATGCTGACGTGCTGCATGGTTCAAAAATTCTTACGCTTCTCTACAGGAGCCTAAGTACGTTCTCGGGAAGATGTTGCTGAACGATGCGTTCTTCACCGTGCAAGGACTTCGCTAGAGGTATGCTAGAGACTGGCCGGAAAAGTTGTTCTTACTTTTGGCCTACCCTTATCAATGATCTTTTCGAATACATTAAAATGTGGTATAGCTTGGAACGCCTTTTATGCCTGGTTTAATTTTTTTATACTATTGTAGTAGTTATAAACTTTTCACCTTTTTAAACAGTTTACTAATTATAATTTAGCTATCAGTTTAAACTAAGTTAGTTCTCTTGTCACTTGTAAAAAGGTAATATAGTGTAGATATATTTCCAATCCATCCGGTTAGGGAATTTTGACAGCTTTCAAAATCTATTGAATTGATGCAAATGCTAATCGTCGAGAGTACCTAAGTGGAAACTAGCGACTCAGGGCCTGTGAACATGATCGTCAAGTGGTCTATCGAAGGTAGCTCGGCCTGTAGCGTTTTAGGCGACAATGGTTTTGAATTTTAATATAGTTTAATTTCACCGATTAAGCGTTGATCCAGCATAAGTAATTAAACATATTTTATTCAGCCTTGGAGATTCGATTACAATTTATTCCTTCAATTTTATTAATTGTGTTGTAACCGATAATCCCATAAGTATGGCAGGAAAATTTTTGCGTGACTGCAGACTCTATGGCACTCAGGAATACTCTAACGGACGGTGTGGAGGACTTTTGTTCGTAAATATAGTTATACATATTTCATTCAGGATGCTAGCGATGAATGAATAATGACAGATGATTTAAGCATTTTCTATCTAAAAAATTTTGTTTTATTTCAATACTATTATTACAGTTTTATTGTTACTTAGTAAATTTGTAACAGTTTATAAGAAATTAGAATGAAACCGAGCTAAATCAAATAACAGCGAATTCAGAACTAACACTCGTGACTGCCCTTTCCCTTTTGATTCCCTTAGGGAGGAACCCGTGTCTTTATTTTATAATTAAATAAGAAATCATTTAATTTATGTATACATGTATTGATATTGTTTGCAATATGTATTAAATTTCTGTTAATCTTCTCTGATGGTACGAAACACTTGTTGGCAAATGCAACATGTTTAGAAATTATCCACACCCTGAAGCAAGAAACGCAACGGAAAAACACTGACTCCAACAAGAACTGTTTTTCTAAGCCCCTAGATTCTTAGGTTCTTAGTTCTTTTTTTATTTTAAACGAATTATTTTGCCATTAAAGAGTGCCTTATAATTTTCCAGGGAATCATTGTTGATTGATTTTGTAAGACGTTTATTAGTCATTACACTAAATGTTATACAAAAATCAATCAAATATCGTTATTTATTCATTTGAATATATGTACATTAAAATTGATCTAAAACAACAAATTTATAAAATGCTTTTACCATTCTTATTTGTAATATTTTGTAAATAGTTAATAGCCGTTTTTTATTTTTCTTGAAGGATATCAGCCTATTAAGCCTATGAGTTGTATAAAATTAAAAGAGAGCAAAACTTTTCGCCTAGTTTTAAAATGTTCCTTAGTTCTTACAATGACAAATTATTTCATGAAACATTAAGAATCAAATTCTGTAAATGCTAGTAAATATGAAAGAACATCTCTTTGATTATACATTTTGATGCAATATGATAAATATAAATAAAAAGTATACTCATATTACTAAGCTTAGAAATTTTTAAAGCAATAAACGTAAATTTCACTCGTATTTCACTAAAGTATTATGACGTACAACGTTCTCTGTTCCATCCTGTAGTAACTAAATTACGGAAGTTCCTAATCACCGGAAAAACTAATAACAGGTAGAAGGAATAGAACCACTCAGAAGCGATTTTAGACACCTAGAATTCAAAAACACCATGAGCTAACAATATATATACCATTAAAGTAGTTAAAGTGAGTGGTGTGTAACTAGTGTTCTTACAGCGATTTAATCATTGTAGAATTGTTTGATGATCGGTTTTAAGTACATAAAGCTACCTGGTTCTGCTCTTTAGCATTAGCAAGGTATTCTAAAACCACGAAGAAAATATTGTAGTCTTTTTCGTTAAAATATATCAAAAAATTCCAGGATGGCCTGCCCTGTTGAAAACTACAATAGAACATGACATATTGCACAAATCGAGCTCATAAAATTATGTTCAAGACAAACATCCTTTTGGATTATAGTGTATTTAGGATAGTTATCCCACTTATTTTTAAGCGTTCCTGGATATTAAATTGGTCATCAGTACAATTTACATATTTAATACAAATATTCCATAGACAATTATTACTTGGACAATTTTAACCAGCTGGCTTTATTTATTATGTGATGTGCTTGTGTTTACATTTAAAGATTATTTATTAATGGTTTCCTTACTTTACGTGTTATTTTCAGCAAACCAAGTAAGAGTGTATACACATTGCAGTAATATAACTATAGATATATAAATAATTTCATTAATCTAGGGTGTAACACTGTTTTATTTGACAAAACATATAGTGATGAAAAGCAACTTTAAAATATTGCAATTTTTGTAAAATTGTCGCAATGGTTTAATATAACGTAGAATAATGTGTGCATTGGTGTCTTATAGTGAGAGGTTACAACAGTTAGTGCAAGTTAACCCATCGTCAACTGCAATCTAGAATTCTCACTAGATATTGAAATCTGAGTGTCCGAGAAATGAACTCAGAGGTTTGGCCTGGTATTTCTCTGAAAGTTAAATCAAAATAATTATATTATTTGTTCCCTCAATCGTAGCCCTTGTTATCCATGTGCAATTTCATGTTCATTGGAATTAAATTAGCATGAGTTACAAAAACTGTCTTTAGTATACTAAATAAAAAAAACAGCGTAACTATTGGTTTATATAAAAAAAATTGAAAATCGGATACAAATTAGAACGAGAGTAATAATTAGAATTTTACAAATTCCAAATCTGTATTCAGTTATAGTTATTGTTTATAACAAACTGATAAAAGGCGATCATAAATTTCAAATATTTGGTGTTTCATCTATACTGTCAAACACGTATGTATAGACTTGGAAATATGGTATTCATTTACTCAGTTAGTTAGGGCGAGGCAAGGTTTCAGGTTATAATCAGGACTGCTTTTATTATTTTAGACCTCTTTCGATTAATTTGCATGTAGTTGTGTTGAAAATTAAGTAGAGGTGATTTCAGTAGGAACAGTCTATATGTGTAATTTATTTTAACAAGAGAAAGGCCCCACCATAAAAAACTAATACAAAATTACCCTAAATTTGGTTTCGTTTTTTAGTCTATAACATTTTGCAATAATCTTATTCCGATTTGTATCGATGTTCTACATTTTGGTTAATGAATTGAAGGACTTGGATTGTAAATATTAATAAAAGATTGTTTATAAATAGTGATAATTTGTGCTGTATGTGTTTATTTTTTTAAGGATAACCTAAACCATGATGGCGTTTAAATAGACAAGAATGCTTTTAGCATATACAAAATATACATAGATAATTCTAAGGGCAAGCTAGTACAAGATGGGTGCATTTAACAAATAAATATTCCTGGGCCATACCGAAATTTCATTAAATAAATAGTGAACTTAAATAGGATTTATATGTTTTTCTTAGATGTAGAGTTGTAATTTAAATTCAACACAGTAAATAGTTAATATAAAAGTACTGTCCAAGCCAAACGACATGCTCGCCCACCCCTGCCGGAGTTATTTACAATAACTATATTGCTTTCTTGAAAGATTCTGAACTAACTTTTATTTACAATAAAATTTTACTCATAAACAGCACAAAATTATTTACAGTAATGTGCAAATTAATCTAAACAAAACCAATTTCAGTTAAAAATAAACATTTATTAGGCTAATTACATAAGTTTTCACATTATACATACATTTAATACTTGATGTGGCCTCCTTCTGCTTGTATTAACATTACAAGTCTTTTTGGCATTGAATCGACCAGTTTCTTGCACATTTCTTGAATTTCAAGGTCATGAAACCAAACCTGAATCAGGACTGAAATAGTCTTTTCTTTAGTTGTGCAGTCCTTTTTTCTTAATCTTTTCTTACTAATGGACCAGAGATTTTCTATTGGATTGACATCAGGCGAGTTTCCAGGCCATTCCAAGCACAAAATACCTTGTCTTTTTTGAAGGTATTTTGAATTTTTCATCTGCCTTGGATTCGTGACAGGGTGTAAGATCAGGATATTTTACGTGATAGTCAGCTTCTAGTTTTTTAAGTTCAAGAATCACTCTGCTTTGTAGAATAGGGATATATTTCTCACTGTTCATCATTCCAGACATTGGTACCAAAGGCCCTAAGCAGAAAAAAGAAAAACGACCCCAAAACATTTTTTAACTGGGTGTTTTACTGTTTGTTGCATATGTTTCGGTGACACAGGTTCATTATCTGACCTTCTTACAAAGGACAACTTCCTACCTTGGACTTCAAAATGACACTTGTCAGAAAATAAAACTTTCCTCCAATTCTCAACTTTCCAAAATTTGTACTTTTTGGCCCAAGCCAATCGTTTTTTCATCATAGCGGCTGTTAACAGTTGTTTTTTTTTTTCCTTGGCCTTCTGGCTTTTCTGTTAACGGCCAAAAGACGTCTTCTGACTGTTGAGTCATGAATATGAACCCCAGCATCTTATAAGTCTGTTTTAAGATCAAAACTGTTTTTTTTTTTCAAGTTGAAGTTTACTATTTCTTAACAAAATAGCATCATCTTTGGTTGTAGTTTTTCTTTTTCTTCCACAAAACCCTTTTCTTTTAGGAGATATTGGTTTTTGAACTTAATAATATTATTTAAAGTAATAAGTAATAAGTAAGTAATATTAAGTATATATATATATATATATATATATATATATATATATATATATATATATATATATATATATTTTGTAAAAATTTACAAGGTTAAGTCTAAACAAAATCCTTTTTACTATTGGGAATGTTACAACTCGTAACTCCGTTATTGGTGAAAATTAAAACGTTATTAAACAAATGTAAAACTTCAACTTTGCTCGTAAAAAAATAAAAATAAATAAACAATCGTGTAATCCAAGTAATGTGCTTGCTCTGCCTTTTTAGTATTTTATAAAACATCAATACTATTAGTAAATCGTGTGGTTGGATAGCATGTTACTCTCATGACATTTTGTGATTGGTAAAAATTCCCCGAAAGATTTCACAAAGGAAATTGTCTATGATAATATATTGAAATGTTTTTTTAAAAGTCCTAAATACCAATCAAGACATATGTGGAATTTTTTTTGAAAATAATTGGAATTTAAACCCAATAGAGTATGTAGATATTAGCAAAGAGTATGAGCCAAACCAAACAACAAGCCAGCCTGTACAAGTGGGGATTTCTTTATAAAGTTTATATCACTTCAGTACTAATTATTAACTAGTGTATATAAAGTATGATAATATAGTCCTAAAACAGTAAAATATAATGCACAAACACGTAATCGTTCAGGTAATCAACATGTTAACTCAGCTATATAGTTTTTGTATAAATACATTTTATTCTTTACTTTCGATGGTATGTAACACTGTATGATCTGTAAAAATAAACAAAATGCCTAAAAGTATGTTTAAAGGAAATTGTTATAACATATTTGAAATGTTACTTTAAAAATTTTAAATAACCAACCATGGCTGAGATTGGGACTGCATGTGCTTAAAACGGTTGGCGTGCATTCACACTGTTACTGGAAACAGTATCAATGGCTGCAGTGAAACTGTTATGCGCACCCAGGTTAGAGCATTCCATGGTACTAGGGCCAGTCCTTGGGCAGGTCGTCACCCTTCTACCATGTAATACTCCCCTCCCTTATTAGATTGGTTAATAGACATATCTGGGTTGACACGTGTGCGGCAATCTACCGTAGAGAATATGCACTTACTCGACAAGTGACTAATGTTGATCGGAAAATTATCACTAAAACATATTACATTTTACAGTATAAATACTTAGTAACGGCTACTAAGTATTTCAGAATATGTTTTAAAAAATTAAAATAGAAATCCTAGTAGGCTTAAACAAGAAAAGAATATTTTTATTTGAAAACTCCGTTAATATTTTTAGGTTTGATATCATTTTCCGCCACCCCTTTCACCAGTCTTTCAAGTACACTATGTGCTGACTTGAATATGTAATAAAATTATATGTGTAGAAAAGTTTGATTTAAAATTAGGATTTTTATAGGATAGAATTCTACAATCACTATATATTTAACCTTACAACAAAAATTCCAAAACAATGTAATGATATGTTACATTTAAAATAAGTACACAGCCCCTACAATTCGCAACACTTTTTTTTCGTAAGTTAGGTCACTGTGGTGGACACATTCTTATTCAGAACATTTAGCTGTTACTTTGGTAGATAAATAAATATTTTGTACAACTGCTGATTGGTTTTGATTTTGCTTTAGTCAATATCATTCTTAATCTTTTGTAACTTAAAATTGTTTCTGCGTATCAATTTAAAAACAATCGCTTTTAAAACAAAAAACAAATAAGATCAAGCATGAAAGATATGCAGAGAAAGGTATAGAACATCATAAAACACCTTACATTAAAAGTAACCAAAATTTAGACTCAGACAAAAGGCAAATCATCGTCAGGTTAATAATAATAATTACAATAATATATACATATATATATTATGTAACGAAAAAACTGATATATATAAAATGTATATGAGATTTTTTATACAAGGTTAGAGCATTATACTAATTTAGTCACCCTCCTACCATGTATTACTCCCCTCCCTTATTAGATTGGTTAATTTAAATGTAGGTTAAGTCACTATGTGCAGTAATTTACTGTAGAGAATATGCACTTACTCGACAAGGGAATAATGTTCACCCGAAAATTCTCATAAAACGTTTTACATTTTAGAGTATAAATACTTGGTAACGGCGACTAAGTATTTCAGAATATGTTTTTAAAATTAATATAAATCCTAGTAGATTTAAACATAAAAAAGAATATATTTATTTGACAACTACGTTAAAGTTTTTAAGACTTCCAAAAACAAAATATTAGATTGATTACATTTTAAAATAAATAAGTATAACAGCCCTATGTTCAATTCGCAACACCTTTTCGTAAGTTAAGTCACTGTAGCGGACACATTCCTATTTAGAACATTTAGCTTTTACTTTGGTAGTTAAATCAATATTTTGTACAACTGCTGATTGGTTTTGATTTTGCTTTGGTCAATAGCATTCTTAATCCTATAAAATTGTTTCTGCGTATCAATTTAAAAAACAATCGCTGTTAAAACAAAAATCAAATAAGATCAAGCCTGAAAGATATGGAGAGAAAGGTATAGAACATCATAAAACACCTTACATTAAAAGTACCCAACATTCAGACACAGACAAAAGGCAAATCATCGTCAGGTAATAATAATAATTACAATAATATATACATATATATATATATATATATATATATATATATATATATATATATATACAGACTAAAATATGTAACGAAATGTATATGAAATCTATAAAAGTTTTACTTTCAAAACACTTAATTACCAACCTCGGCAGGGATTGGGACTGCCTGTGCTTAAAACAGTTGCTGTGCATTCACCATTGTTACTATAACCAACAGAAATGGCTGCAGTGAAACTGTTATGCGCACCCAGGTTAGAGCATTCCATGGTACTAGGGCCAGTCCTTTGGCAGGTCGTCACCCTCCTACCATGTATTACTCCCCTCCCTTATTAGATTGGTTAATTGAAATATGTAGGTTAAGTCACGTGTGCTGTAATTTACTGTAGAGAATATGCACTTACTCGACAAGAGAATAATGTTCACCCGAAAATTCTCACTAAAACGTTTTACATTTTACAGTATAAATACTTGGTAACGGCGACTAAGTATTTCAGAATATGTTTTTAAAAATTAATATATAAATCCTAGTAGATTTAAACAAAAAAAAGAATATATTTATTTGACAACTACGTTAAAGTTTTTAGGTTTGATATCATTTTCCGCCACCCCTATCGCCAGTCTTTCAAGTGCACTATGTGCTGACTTGAAATATGTAATAATATTATATGTGTAGATAAGTTAGAGTTAAAATTAGGATCTTTATAGGATAGAATTCTACAATCACTATATATTTAACTTTACAACAAAAATTCCAAAACAATGTAATGATATGTTACATTTAAAATAAGTACACAGCCCCTACAATTCGCAACACTTTTTTTCGTAAGTTAAGTCACTGTGGTGGACACATTCTTATTCAGAACATTTAGCTGTTACTTTCGTAGATAAATAAATATTTTGTACAACTGCTGATTGGTTTTGATTTTGCTTTAGTCAATATCATTCTTAATCTTTTGTAACTTAAAATTGTTTCTGCGTATAAATTTAAAAACAATCGCTGTTAAAACAAAAAATCAAATAAGATCAAGCCTGAAAGATATGGAGAGAAAGGTATAGAACATCATAAAACACCTTACATTAAAAGTACCCAACATTCAGACACAGACAAAAGGCAAATCATCGTCAGGTAATAATAATAATTACAATAATATATACATATATATATATATAATATATATATATATATATATATATATATATATGTAACGAAAAAACTGACTAAAATATGTAACGAAATGTATATGAGATCTATAAAAGTTTTACGTTCAAAACACTGAATTACCAACCTCGGCAGGGATTGGGACTGCCTGTGCTTAAAACAGTTGCTGTGCATTCACCACTGTTACTATAACCAACAGAAATGGCCGCAGTGAAACTGTTATGCGCACCCAGGTTAGAGCATTCCATGGTACTAGGGCCAGTCCTTTGGCAGGTCGTCACCCTCCTACCATGGATTACTCCCCTCCCTTATTAGATTGGTTAATTGAAATATGTAGGTTAAGTCACGTGTGCTGTAATTTACTGTAGAGAATATGCACTTACTCGACAAGAGAATAATGTTCAACCGAAAATTCTCACTAAAACGTTTTACATTTTACAGTATAAATACTTGGTAACGGCGACTAAGTATTTCAGAATATGTTTTTAAAAATTAATATATAAATCCTAGTAGATTTAAACATAAAAAAGAATATATTTATTTGACAACTACGTTAAAGTTTTTAGGTTTGATATCATTTTCCGCCACCCCTATCGCCAGTCTTTCAAGTGCACTATGTGCTGACTTGAAATATGTAATAATATTATATGTGTAGATAAGTTAGATTTAAAATTAGGATCTTTATAGGATAGAATTCTACAATCACTATATATTTAACTTTACAACAAAAATTCCAAAACAATGTAATGATATGTTACATTTAAAATAAGTACACAGCCCCTACAATTCGCAACACTTTTTTTCGTAAGTTAAGTCACTGTGGTGGACACATTCTTATTCAGAACATTTAGCTGTTACTTTCGTAGATAAATAAATATTTTGTACAACTGCTGATTGGTTTTGATTTTGCTTTAGTCAATATCATTCTTAATCTTTTGTAACTTAAAATTGTTTCTGCGTATAAATTTAAAAACAATCGCTGTTAAAACAAAAATCAAATAAGATCAAGCCTGAAAGATATGGAGAGAAAGGTATAGAACATCATAAAACACCTTACATTAAAAGTACCCAACATTCAGACACAGACAAAAGGCAAATCATCGTCAGGTAATAATAATAATTACAATAATATATACATATATATATATATATATATATAACATAAAAACTGACTAAAATATGTAATGAAATGTATATGAAATCTATAAAAGTTTTACTTTCAAAACACTTAATTACCAACCTCGGCAGGGATTGGGACTGCCTGTGCTTAAAACAGTTGCTGTGCATTCACCACTGTTACTATAACCAACAGAAATGGCCGCAGTGAAACTGTTATGCGCACCCAGGTTAGAGCATTCCATGGTACTAGGGCCAGTCCTTTGGCAGGTCGTCACCCTCCTACCATGGATTACTCCCCTCCCTTATTAGATTGGTTAATTGAAATATGTAGGTTAAGTCACGTGTGCTGTAATTTACTGTAGAGAATATGCACTTACTCGACAAGAGAATAATGTTCAACCGAAAATTCTCATAAAACGTTTTACATTTTACAGTATAAATACTTGGTAACGGCGACTAAGTATTTCAGAATATGTTTTTAAAAATTAATATATAAATCCTAGTAGATTTAAAAAAAAAAAAGAATATATTTATTTGACAACTACGTTAAAGTTTTTAGGTTTGATATCATTTTCCGCCACCCCTATCGCCAGTCTTTCAAGTGCACTATGTGCTGACTTGAAATATGTAATAATATTATATGTGTAGATAAGTTAGATTTAAAATTAGGATCTTTATAGGATAGAATTCTACAATCACTATATATTTAACTTTACAACAAAAATTCCAAAACAATGTAATGATATGTTACATTTAAAATAAGTACACAGCCCCTACAATTCGCAACACTTTTTTTCGTAAGTTAAGTCACTGTGGTGGACACATTCTTATTCAGAACATTTAGCTGTTACTTTGGTAGATAAATAAATATTTTGTACAACTGCTGATTGGTTTTGATTTTGCTTTAGTCAATATCATTCTTAATCTTTTGTAACTTAAAATTGTTTCTGCGTATCAATTTAAAAACAATCGCTGTTAAAACAAAAATCAAATAAGATCAAGCCTGAAAGATATGGAGAGAAAGGTATAGAACATCATAAAACACCTTACATTAAAAGTACCCAACATTCAGACACAGACAAAAGGCAAATCATCGTCAGGTAATAATAATAATTACAATAATATATACATATATATATATATATATATATATATATATATATATATATATATACAGACTAAAATATGTAATGAAATGTATATGAAATCTATAAAAGTTTTACTTTCAAAACACTTAATTACCAACCTCGGCAGGGATTGGGACTGCCTGTGCTTAAAACAGTTGCTGTGCATTCACCACTGTTACTATAACCAACAGAAATGGCCGCAGTGAAACTGTTATGTGCACCCAGGTTAGAGCATTCCATGGTACTAGGGCCAGTCCTTGGGCAGGTCGTCACCCTCCTACCATGGATTACTCCCCTCCCTTATTAGATTGGTTAATTGAAATATGTAGGTTAAGTCACGTGTGCTGTAATTTACTGTAGAGAATATGCACTTACTCGACAAGAGAATAATGTTCACCCGAAAATTCTCACTAAAACGTTTTACATTTTACAGTATAAATACATGGTAACGGCGACTAAGTATTTCAGAATATGTTTTTAAAAATTAATATATAAATCCTAGTAGATTTAAACATAAAAAAGAATATATTTATTTGACAACTACGTTAAAGTTTTTAGGTTTGATATCATTTTCCGCCACCCCTATCGCCAGTCTTTCAAGTGCACTATGTGCTGACTTGAAATATGTAATAATATTATATGTGTAGATAAGTTTGATTTAAAATTAGGATCTTTATAGGATAAGAATTCTACAATCACTATATATTTAACTTTACAACAAAAATTCCAAAACAATGTAATGATATGTTACATTTAAAATAAGTACACAGCCCCTACAATTCGCAACACTTTTTTTCGTAAGTTAAGTCACTGTGGTGGACACATTCTTATTCAGAACATTTAGCTGTTACTTTGGTAGTTAAATAAATATTTTGTACAACTGCTGATTGGTTTTGATTTTGCTTTAGTCAATATCATTCTTAATCTTTTGTAACTTAAAATTGTTTCTGCGTATCAATTTAAAAACAATCGCTGTTAAAACAAAAATCAAATAAGATCAAGCCTGAAAGATATGGAGAGAAAGGTATAGAACATCATAAAACACCTTACATTAAAAGTACCCAACATTCAGACTCAGACAAAAGGCAAATCATCGTCAGGTAATAATAATAATTACAATAATATATACATATATATATATATATATATATATATATATATATATATGTAACGAAAAAACAGACTAAAATATGTAACGAAATGTATATGAAATCTATAAAAGTTTTACTTTCAAAACACTTAATTACCAACCTCGGCAGGGATTGGGACTGCCTGTGCTTAAAACAGTTGCTGTGCATTCACCACTGTTACTATAACCAACAGAAATGGCCGCAGTGAAACTGTTATGTGCACCCAGGTTAGAGCATTCCATGGTACTAGGGCCAGTCCTTGGCAGGTCGTCACCCTCCTACCATGTATTACTCCCCTCCCTTATTAGATTGGTTAATTGAAATATGTAGGTTAAGTCACGTGTGCTGTAATTTACTGTAGAGAATATGCACTTACTCGACAAGAGAATAATGTTCACCCGAAAATTCTCACTAAAACGTTTTACATTTTACAGTATAAATACTTGGTAACGGCGACTAAGTATTTCAGAATATGTTTTTAAAAATTAATATATAAATCCTAGTAGATTTAAACATAAAAAAGAATATATTTATTTGACAACTACGTTAAAGTTTTTAGGTTTGATATCATTTTCCGCCACCCCTATCGCCAGTCTTTCAAGTGCACTATGTGCTGACTTGAAATATGTAATAATATTATATGTGTAGATAAGTTTGATTTAAAATTAGGATCTTTATAGGATAGAATTCTACAATCACTATATATTTAACTTTACAACAAAAATTCCAAAACAATGTAATGATATGTTACATTTAAAATAAGTACACAGCCCCTACAATTCGCAACACTTTTTTTCGTAAGTTAAGTCACTGTGGTGGACACATTCTTATTCAGAACATTTAGCTGTTACTTTGGTAGATAAATAAATATTTTGTACAACTGCTGATTGGTTTTGATTTTGCTTTAGTCAATATCATTCTTAATCTTTTGTAACTTAAAATTGTTTCTGCGTATCAATTTAAAAACAATCGCTGTTAAAACAAAAATCAAATAAGATCAAGCCTGAAAGATATGGAGAGAAAGGTATAGAACATCATAAAACACCTTACATTAAAAGTACCCAACATTCAGACACAGACAAAAGGCAAATCATCGTCAGGTAATAATAATAATTACAATAATATATACATATATATATATATATATATATATATATATATATATATATATATATATATGTAACGAAAAAACTGACTAAAATATGTAACGAAATGTATATGAGATCTATAAAAGTTTTACTTTCAAAACACTGAATTACCAACCTCGGCAGGGATTGGGACTGCCTGTGCTTAAAACAGTTGCTGTGCATTCACCACTGTTACTATAACCAACAGAAATGGCCGCAGTGAAACTGTTATGTGCACCCAGGTTAGAGCATTCCATGGTACTAGGGCCAGTCCTTGGCAGGTCGTCACCCTCCTACCATGGATTACTCCCCTCCCTTATTAGATTGGTTAATTGAAATATGTAGGTTAAGTCACGTGTGCTGTAATTTACTGTAGAGAATATGCACTTACTCGACAAGAGAATAATGTTCACCCGAAAATTCTCATAAAACGTTTTACATTTTACAGTATAAATACTTGGTAACGGCGACTAAGTATTTCAGAATATGTTTTTAAAAATTAATATATAAATCCTAGTAGATTTAAACAAAAAAAAGAATATATTTATTTGACAACTACGTTAAAGTTTTTAGGTTTGATATCATTTTCCGCCACCCCTATCGCCAGTCTTTCAAGTGCACTATGTGCTGACTTGAAATATGTAATAATATTATATGTGTAGATAAGTTTGATTTAAAATTAGGATCTTTATAGGATAGAATTCTACAATCACTATATATTTAACTTTACAACAAAAATTCCAAAACAATGTAATGATATGTTACATTTAAAATAAGTACACAGCCCCTACAATTCGCAACACTTTTTTTCGTAAGTTAAGTCACTGTGGTGGACACATTCTTATTCAGAACATTTAGCTGTTACTTTGGTAGATAAATAAATATTTTGTACAACTGCTGATTGGTTTTGATTTTGCTTTAGTCAATATCATTCTTAATCTTTTGTAACTTAAAATTGTTTCTGCGTATCAATTTAAAAACAATCGCTGTTAAAACAAAAAACAAATAAGATCAAGCCTGAAAGATATGCAGAGAAAGGTATAGAACATCATAAAACACCTTACATTAAAAGTAACCAACATTCAGACTCAGACAAAAGGCAAATCATCGTCAGGTAATAATAATAATTACAATAATATATACATATATATATATATATATATATATATATATATATAACATATACAGACTAAAATATGTAACGAAATGTATATGAGATCTATAAAAGTTTTACTTTCAAAACACTTAATTACCAACCTCGGCAGGGATTGGGACTGCCTGTGCTTAAAACAGTTGCTGTGCATTCACCACTGTTACTATAACCAACAGAAATGGCTGCAGTGAAACTGTTATGCGCACCCAGGTTAGAGCATTCCATGGTACTAGGGCCAGTCCTTTGGCAGGTCGTCACCCTCCTACCATGTATTACTCCCCTCCCTTATTAGATTGGTTAATTGAAATATGTAGGTTAAGTCACGTGTGCTGTAATTTACTGTAGAGAATATGCACTTACTCGACAAGAGAATAATGTTCACCCGAAAATTCTCACTAAAACGTTTTACATTTTACAGTATAAATACTTGGTAACGGCGACTAAGTATTTCAGAATATGTTTTTAAAAATTAATATATAAATCCTAGTAGATTTAAACAAGAAAAGAATATATTTATTTGACAACTACGTTAAAGTTTTTAGGTTTGATATCATTTTCCGCCACCCCTATCGCCAGTCTTTCAAGTGCACTATGTGCTGACTTGAAATATGTAATAATATTATATGTGTAGATAAGTTTGATTTAAAATTAGGATCTTTATAGGATAAGAATTCTACAATCACTATATATTTAACTTTAAGACCAAAATTCCAAAACAATGTAATGATCTGTTACATTTAAAATAAGTACACAGCCCCTACAATTCGCAACACTTTTTTTCGTAAGTTAAGTCACTGTGGTGGACACATTCTTATTCAGAACATTTAGCTGTTACTTTGGTAGTTAAATAAATATTTTGTACAACTGCTGATTGGTTTTGATTTTGCTTTAGTCAATAGCATTCTTAATCTTTTGTAACTTAAAATTGTTTCTGCGTATCAATTTAAAAACAATCGCTGTTAAAACAAAAATCAAATAAGATCAAGCCTGAAAGATATGGAGAGAAAGGTATAGAACATCATAAAACACCTTACATTAAAAGTACCCAACATTCAGACTCAGACAAAAGGCAAATCATCGTCAGGTAATAATAATAATTACAATAATATATACATATATATATATATATATATATATATATATATATATATATATATATGTAACGAAAAAACAGACTAAAATATGTAATGAAATGTATATGAAATCTATAAAAGTTTTACTTTCAAAACACTTAATTACCAACCTCGGCAGGGATTGGGACTGCCTGTGCTTAAAACAGTTGCTGTGCATTCACCACTGTTACTATAACCAACAGAAATGGCTGCAGTGAAACTGTTATGCGCACCCAGGTTAGAGCATTCCATGGTACTAGGGCCAGTCCTTGCCAGGTCGTCACCCTCCTACCATGTATTACTCCCCTCCCTTATTAGATTGGTTAATTGAAATATGTAGGTTAAGTCACGTGTGCTGTAATTTACTGTAGAGAATATGCACTTACTCGACAAGAGAATAGTTGTCATCCGAAAAATCTCGCTAAAAAGTATTACATTTTACAGTATAAATACTTGGTAACGGCGACTAAGTATTTCAGAATATGTTTTTAAAAATTAATATAGAAATCCTAGTAGATTTAAACAAAAAAAAGAATATATATATATATATATATATATATATATATATATATATATATATATATATATATATATTTAACAACTACGTTAATGTTTTTAGGTTTGATATCATTTTCCGCCACCCCTATCGCCAGTCTTTCAAGTGCACTATGTGCTGACTTGAAATATGTAATAATATTATATGTGTAGAAAAGTTTGATTTAAAATTAGGATCTTTATAGGATAGAATTCTACAATCACCATATATTTAACTTTACAACCAAAATTCCAAAACAATGTAATGATCTGTTACATTTAAAAAGTACACAGCCCTTATAATTCGCAACACGTTTTTTCGTAAGTTTAATCACTGAGGTGGGCACATTCTTATTCAGAACATTTAGCTGTTACTTTGGTAGATAAAAAAATATTTTGTACAACTTCTGATTGGTTTTGATTTTGCTTTGGTCAATAGCATTCTTAATCTTTTGTGACTTAAAATTTCTTCTGCGTATCAATTTAAAAACAATCGCTGTTAAAACAAAAAACAAATAAGATCAAGCCTGAAAGATATGGAGAGAAAGGTATAGAACATCATAAAACACCATACATTAAAAGTACCCAACATTCAGACACAGACAAAAGGGAAATCATCGTCAGGTAATAATAATAATTACAATAATATATATATATATATATATATATATATATATATATATATATAATATATATATATATATATATACATATATAGAGACTAAAATATGTAACGAAATGTATATGAGATCTATAAAAGTTTTACTTTCAAAATACTTAATTACCAACCTCGGCAGCGATTGGGACTACCTGTGCTTAAAACAGTTGCTGTGCATTCACCACTATTACTATAACCAACAGAAATGGCTGCAGTAAAACTTTTATGCGCACCCAGGTTATAGCATTCCATGGTACTAGAGCCAGTCCTTTGACAGGTCGTCAGCCTCCTACCATGTATTAATCCCCTCCCTTATTAGATTAGTTAATTGAAATGTAGGTTAAGTCACGTGTGCAGTAATTTACTGTAGAAAATATGCACTTACTCGACAAGAGAATAATGTTCACCCCGAAAATTCTCACTAAAAATTTTTACATTTTACAGTATACAGTAAAACTCGCCTTCGGCTCGCTGGGGGCTACGCCCCCAGGCCCCCCAAAGTAAACGCTTGCAAATTCGGGGATAAGCGGAATTCGGTGACTGGTTAAGTCCCGGACATTAAGTAAATGACAAGGGATTTAAAAATTGACCTTTTTCATAGATTTTTTTTCCGGATTCGTAAAAACTTTTTGACTTTGAGGGCATTTTGCGGTTAAACCGTTAGAGATACGACAAAAAGTGACTGGACCTTTCTTGTTGGAAATTTAATTTTGTCTTTCGATTGTGCCCTCAGATCTGATCTACGACCTATGGTTTTAGCCAGAAATGAGCTCGGGAGAAAAGTCCTGCACGGGTCAGCTATCTTGAATTGTTTTAGTATAAACATAATAAAAAACCGACCTCAAGGCAGTATTTTAAGTCGAACAGGGGGGTTTAATATCACCAGGAGACTATCTAGTCAAGGCGAGAAATTCCCTGGGTGGGTGATTAATGTTAAGGAGGTTAAGACAAGAGGGGGTTTAATTTTCGTCAGGATATTGTCTGGTCATATGAACAAAATTCCCAGGGGGGGTTAACGTTAACCGGGGGGATAAGTCCTCCAGGGGGTTATCTGGTCATACCAGGATCTTCCCAGGGGGGGGGGTTAAGAGATTTGGTGACTGGTAAAATTCGGAACATGAGGTCATGGCAGGAAATTCCCTGGGGGGGTTTAATGTTACCAGGGGGGTTAACACATCAGGGGGTTGAATGTACAGGAGGTTATCAGGTCATACCAGGAAATCCCCGGGGGGGGTTTAATATTACCGGGGGTTAATGACACACTTGGGCCTTTTTTAGAGGGTATTGTGCCTGTGAACATAATAAATATTCCTCTGTCCCTATCTACTATTGACGCTTAGCTAACGCTCAGCCAACTCCCGAAGTCACTGAACCTTTTCTGTAGATCACGTGATTTCCTAAATCCCGTTTAAAATTTGTTTTGAGTTACGACCAACCGTTTTAGCCGCTATCAAGCCCGGAATGTAAATTTTTAGGCGAAAATGTCCAATATTTTCACTTAATCGCGTTTTGCGGTCAAACTAAGGGAAATATAGTAAAAAGTCACTGGACCTTTTTTGTAGGTCATCTTATTTCCTAAATAAAACGTTAGTCTTATTTTGACCTCCGACCAATGGTTTCGCCGCTATCGACCCCAAAAACAAAAGTTTCGCGTAAAAGTTACAACAAAATTGTACATAATCACGTTTTTCGGCCAAACCAATCGAGATAGGGCAAAAGATTACTAGACCTTTTCTGTAGATCGCGCAATTTGCTAATTGGATGGGTCAATCAGATTTGAGCTACGACCAACGGTTCGGGCCGCTATCGGGCTTGAAACATTATTTTTATCGAAAAAAATCTCTGGAATTTCAAATGTTCGAGCGTTTTGTCGCTTAACCATGGAAGATAGAGCAAAAAGTCATTAGACCTTTTTTGTAGTTCACTTCATTCCTGACTATGAATTTTCCGTCAGATCCGAGCTAGCTCCAACGGTTCGCCCGCTATCGGGCTTACAAAAAATGCCTGCAGGGGTGAAGAATGCGCGATTTTTTGGGAATTTTTTTGAGGGGTTGAAAATGAAAAATTCTCACTTTTCGGGATTTTCCTGGTGGTTACACGTGGAAAGCTATCTGTGTACCAAATTTCAAGTCTCTAACTCATCTGGAAGTAGGTTAGAATTAGTATACGTGAGTGAGTCAGTCAGTCAGTTACACATGCGGTTGTATATATATTAGACTCGCCTTCGGCTCGCTGGGGGCTACGCCCCCAGGCCCCCATTTGGGTGTTGGCCAATTTCGGGGATAAGCGGAATTCAGTGACGGGTAATATCTGAGAATTATACTAGGGTCTGGGTGTTTAAATTAGGCCTAATTTATTGAAAATTTTATGTATTAATCCAATTTTTGACTTTAATGACATTTTACTGCTTAAAACCGTTAGAGATACGAGAAAAAGTGACTGGACCTTTCTCGTCGGAAATTTAATAATTTTGTCTTTCGATTGTGCCCTCAGATTTGATCTACGACCTATGGTTTAGTCGGTACAACGCTTGGAATAAATGTCTGCACTGGTGGGGAAAAGAGCGATTTGGTGATTGGTAAAATTCGGACATGAGGCCATGCCAGGAAATTCCCTGGGGGGGGTTTAATGTTACCGGGGGGGTTAACATTTCAGGAGGTTTCTAATGTACTCAGGAGCTTATCTGGTCATACCAGGAAATCCCCGGGGGGGTTAATGTTACCGGGGGGGCTAACACATCAGGGGGTTTAATGTACTCAGGAGGTTATCTGGTCATACCAGGAAATCCCCGGGGGGGGGGTTAATGTTTACCGGGGGTTAATGACACACTTGGACTTATTTTAGAGGGTGTTGTGTCCTGTGAACATAATACAAATTCACTCTGTCCCTATCTACTATTGACGCTTAGCCAACGCTCAGCCAATTTATAATGTGGTGTTGTATTCACTAGTTAACCTAGCAAAGCAAGTGCAAACTGAATCTGGAACGAATTACACAAAATATTAGTCACATATTGGTTTAAAAACTCCAAAAATTGCCAATCCACGACAAATATTTTGCTATTTATAGCGTTTTCGGGCTTATTGAAGGACATACAACAAAAAGGTACATGACCTTTTTTGTAGATCCCATCAATTTGTAGTCATAAACATTTTTACATTTAAGCTAGAACTATTTGTTTGGCTGCTATCGACTCTAGAAACAAAATTCTTAAATACAAATTAAGAAATATTTACATTTATTAGCCGAACCAATGGATATAGAGCAAAAGATTACTAGACCTTTTTTTGTAGATCGCGTTAATTAGTGTTAAAATCAAATATTTATTTTGTGCTAAATTTAGAATTTTGCCTGCAATAAAGCCCAGAAAACAAAATTTCACGTAAAACTGAAAAAATCGATACTTTAAAACGCGTTAATGCGGCCCAAACCGTTGATGATAGGGCAAAATGTTACTAAACCTTTTTTGTAGATCACGCGATTTGCTAAATCCCATTGAAAATTTGTTTTGAGCTACGACCAACCGTTTAGCCGCTATCGAGCCCGAAAGGTAAATGTTTAGGCGAAAATTTCAAAATATTTTAAATGTAATCGCGTTTTGCGGCCGAACCGATGGAGTTAGATCAAAAAGTCACTAGACCTTTTTTGTAGTTCACTTCATTCCTGACCATGAATTTTTCGTCAGATCGAAGCTAGCTCCAACGGTTCGCCCGCTATCGGGCTTCAAAGGGAAGCTGCAAGGCCAAAACAGGGGTCACTTCGCGAATTTTTTTGAGGGGTTCAAAAGTAAAAAATTCCGGTTTTCAGACTTTTCCCGGTGGTTTGAGGACTCCAGCTACGTGTGTGCAAAATTTGGTGTTTCCAGCACTTCTAGAAGTGGGTTAGAATTTGTATACCCTATCAGTCAGTCAGTCAGTCAGTCAGTTACATATGCGGGCTGTATATAATATAGGACTCGCCTTCGGCTCGCTGGGGGCTACGCCCCCAGGCCCCCAAGTAAAACGCTTGCAAATTCGGGGATAAGCGGAAATTCGGTGACTGGTTTAAGTCCGGACATTAAGTAAATGACAAGGGATTTAAAAATTGACTTTTTTCATAGATTTTTTTTCCGAATTCGTAAAAAACTTTTGACTTTGAGGGTCATTTTGCGGTTAAACCGTTTAGAGATACGACAAAAAGTGACTGGACCTTTCTTGTTGGAAATTTAATTTTGTCCTTTCGATTGGTGCCCTCAGATCTGATCTACGACCTATGGTTTAGCCAGAAATGAGCTCGGGAGAAAAGTCTGCACGGGTCAGCTATCTTGAATTGTTTAGTATAAACATAATAAAAACCGACCTCAAGGCAGTATTTTAAGTCGAACAGGGGGTTTAATATCACCAGGAGACTTACTATCTAAGTCAAGGCGAGAAATTCCCTGGGTGGGTGATTAATGTTAAGGAGGTTAAGACAAGAGGGGGTTTTAATTTCGTCAGGATATTGTTCTGGTCATATGAACCAAAATTTCCCAGGGGGGTTAACGGTTTACCACCGGGGGATAAGTCTCCAGGGGGTTATCTGGTCATACCAGGATCTTCCCAGGGGGGGGGGTTAAGAGATTTTGGTGACTGGTAAAAATTCGGACATGAGGTCATGGCAGGAAATTCCCCTGGGGGGTTTAATGTTACCAGGGGGGTTAACACATCAGGGGGTTTGAATGTACAGGAGGTTATCAGATCATACCATGGAATCCCCGGGTGGGGGGTTAATAATTACCGGGGGTTAATGACACACTTGGGCCTTTTTTAGAGGGTATTGTGCCTGTGAACATAATAAATATTCCTCTGTCCCCTATCTACTATTGACGCTTAGCTAACGCTCAGCCAACTCCCGAAGTCACTGAACCTTTTCTGTAGATCACGTGGATTTCCTAAAATCCCGTTTAAAATTTGTTTTTGAGTTACGACCAACCGTTTAGGAGCCGCTATCAAGCCCGGAATGTAAATTTTTAGGCGAAAATGTCCAAATATTTCACTTAATCGCGTTTTGCGGTCAAACTAAGGGAAATATAGTAAAAAAGTCACTGGACCTTTTTTGTAGGTCATCTTATTTCCTAAATAAAAACGTTAGTCTTATTTTGACCTCCGACCAATGGTTTCGCCGCTATCGACCCCCAAAACACAAAGTTTTCGCGTAAAAGTTACAACAAAATTGTACATAATCACGTTTTTTCGGCCAAACCAATCGAGATAGGGCAAAAGATTACTAGACCCTTTTCTGTAGATCGCGCAATTTGCTAATTGGATGGGTCAATCATTTGATTTGCTACGACCAAACGGTTCGGGCCGCTATCCGTGTTCTTGAAACAATTATTTTTTATCGAAAAAATCTCTGGAATTTCAAATGTTCGAGCGTTTTTGTCGCTTAACACCATGGAAGATAGAGCAAAAAGTCATTAGACCTTTTTGTAGTTCACTTCATTCCTGACTATGAAATTTTTCCGTCAGATCCGAGCTAGCTCCAACGGTTTCGCCCGCTATCGGGCTTACAAAAAATGCCTGCAGGGGTGAAGAAATGCGCGATTTTTTGGGAATTTTTTTGAGAGGGTTGTTGAAAATGAAAAAATTCTCACTTTTCGGGATTTTTCCTGGTGGTTACACGTGGAAAGCTATCTGTGTACCAAATTTTCAAGTCTCTCAAACTCATCTGGAAGTAAGGTTAGAATTATACGGTATACGTGAGTGAGTCAGTCAGTCAATTTAGTTACACATGCGGTTGTATATATATTAGACTCTCGCCTTCGGCTCGCTGGGGGCTACGCCCCCAGGGCCCCCATTTGGGTGTTGGCCAATTTCGGGGATAAGCGGAATTCAGTGACACGGGTAATATCTGAGAATTATACTAGGGATCTGGGTGTTTAAATTAGGCCTAATTTATTGAAATTTATTATGTATTAATTCCAATTTTTGACTTTAATGACATTTTTACTGCTTAACCGTTAGAGATACGAGAAAAAGTGACTGGACCTTTCCTCGTCGAAATTTTAATTTTGTCTTTCGATTGTGCCCTCAGATTTGATCTACGACCTATGGTTTAAGTCGGTACAACGCTTGTGAATAAATGTCTGCACTGGTCGTGTGGAAAAGAGCGATTTGAGTGATTGGTAAAATTCGGACATTGAGGCCATGCCAGGAAATTCCCTGGGGGGGGTTTAAATGTTACCGGGGGGGTTAACATTTCAGGAGGTTGTACTCAGGAGCTTATCTGGTCATACCAGGAAATCCCGGGGGGGTTAATGTTTAACCGGGGGGGCTAACACATCAGGGGGGTTTAATGTACTCAGGAGGTTATCTGGTCATACCAAGGAAATCCCCGGTGGGGGGTTAATGTTACCGGGGGTTAATGACACACTTGGACTTATTTTAGAGGGTGTTGTGTCCTGTGAACATAATACAAATTCACTCTGTCCCTATCTACTATTGACGCTTAGCCAACGCTCAGCCAATTTATAATGGTGTTGTTGTATTCACTAGTTAACCTAGCAAAGCAAGTGGCAAACTGAATCTGGAACGAATTACACAAAATATTAGTCACATATTGGTTTAAAAAACTCCAAAAATTGCCAATCCACGACAAAAATTTTGCTATTTATAGCGTTATTTCGTTCTCGGCGTATTTTCGGCTTATTGAGGACATAACACAAAAAGGTACATGACCTTTTTTTGTAGATCCCATCAATTTTTAAATCATAGTCATAACATTTTTTACATTTAAGCTAGAACTATTTGTTTTTGGCTGCTATCGACTCTAGAAACAAAATTCTTAAATACAAATTAAGAAATATTTACATTTATTAGCCGAACCAATGGATATAGAGCAAAAGATTACTAGACCTTTTTTGTAGATCGCGTTAATTAGTGTTAAAATCAAATATTTTATTTTGTGCTAAATTTAGAATTTTGCCTGCAATAAAGCCCAGAAAACAAAATTTCACGTAAAACTGAAAAAATCGATACTTTAAAAACGCGTAATGCGGCCAAACCGTTGATGATAGTGCAAAATGTTTACTAAACCTTTTTTGTAGATCACGCGATTTTTGCTAAATCCCATTGAAAATTTGTTTTGAGCTACGACCAACCGTTTAGGCCGCTATCGAGCCCGAAAGGTAAATGTTTAGGCGAAAATTTCAAAATATTTTAATGTAATAATCCGCGTTTTGCGGCCGAACCGATGGAGTTTAGATCAAAAAGTCCACTAGACTTTTTTGTAGTTCACTTCATTCCTGACCATGAATTTTTCGTCAGATCGAAGCTAGCTCCAACGGTTCGCCCGCTATCGGGCTTCAAAGGGAAGCTGCAAGGCCAAAACAGGGGTCACTTCGCGAATTTTTTTTGAGGGGTTTCAAAAGTAAAAAATTCCGGTTTTCAGACTTTTCCCCGGTGGTTTGAGGACTCCAGCTACGTGTGTGCAAAATTTGGTGTTTCCAGCACTTCTAGAAGTGGTTTAGAATTTGTATACCCCTATCAGTCAGTCAGTCAGTCAGTCAGTTACATATGCGGCTGTTATATAATATAGGACCTCCGCCTTCGGCTCGCTGGGGGCTACGCCCCCAGGCCCCCAAAGTAAACGCTTGCAAATTCGGGGATAAGCGGAATTCGGTGACTGGTTAAGTCCCGGACATTAAGTAAATGACAAGGGATTTAAAAAAATTGACTTTTTTCATAGATTTTTTTCCGAATTTCGTAAAAACTTTTGACTTTGAGGGCATTTTGCGGTTAAACCGTTAGAGATACGACAAAAAAAGTGACTGGACCTATTCTTGTTTGGAAATTTAATTTTGTCTTTCGATTGTGCCCTCAGATCTGATCTACGACCTATGGTTTAGCCAGAAATGAGCTCGGGAGAAAAGTCTGCACGGGTCAGCTAATCTTGAATTGTTTTAGTATAAACATAATAAAAAACCGACCTCAAGGCAGTATTTTAAGTCGAACAGGGGGTTTTAATATCACCAGGAGACTATCTAGTCAAGGCGAGAAATTCCCCTGGGTGGGTGATTAATGTTAAGGAGGTTAAGACAAGAGGGGGGTTTAATTTCGTCAGGATATTGTCTGGTCATATGAACAAATTCCCAGGTGGGGTTTAACGTTACCCGGGGGATAAGTCTCCAGGGGTTTATCTGGTCATACCAGGATCTTCCCAGGGGGGGGGGTTTAAAGAGATTTGGTGACTGGTAAAATTCGGACATGAGGTCATGGCAGGAAAAATTCCCTGGGGGGGTTTAATGTTACCAGGGGGGTTTAAACACATCAGGGGGTTTGAATGTACAGGAGGTTATCAGATCATAACCAGGAAATCCCCGGGGGGGGTTTAATATTACCGGGGGTTTAATGACACACTTGGGCCTTTTTTTAGAGAGGATTGTGCCTGTGAACATAATAAATATTCCTCCTGTTCCCTATCTACTATTGACGCTTAGCTAACGCTCAGCCAAACTTCCCGAAGTCACTGAACCTTTTCTGTAGATCACGTGATTTCCTAAACATCCCGTTTTAAAAATTTGTTTTGAGTTACGACCAACCGTTTAGCCGCTATCAAGCCCGGAATGTAAAATTTTAGGCGAAAATGTCCAATATTTTTCACTTAATCCGCGTTTTGGCGGTCAAACTAAGGGAAATATAGTAAAAAGTCCACTGGACCTTTTTTTGTAGGTCATCTTATTTCCTAAATAAAACGTTAGTCTTATTTTGACCTCCGACCAATGGTTTCGCCGCTATCGACCCCAAAAAACAAAAGTTTCGCGTAAAAGTTACAACAAAATTGTACATAATCAACGATTTTTTTCGGCCAAACCAATCGAGATAGGGCAAAAGATTACTAGACCTTTTCTGTAGATCGCCGCAATTTGCTAATTGGATGGGTCAATCAGATTTGAGCTACGACCAACGGTTCGGCCGCTATCGGGCTTGAAAACATTATTTTTTATCGAAAAAATCTCTGGAAATTTTCAAATGTTCGAGCGTTTTGTCGCTTAAACCATGGAAGATAGAGCAAAAAGTCATTAGAACACCTTTTTTGTAGTTCACTTCATTCCTGACTATGAATTTTCCGTCAGATCCGAGCTAGCTCCAACGGTTTCGCCCGCTATCGGGCTTACAAAAAATGCCTGCAGGGGTGAAGAATGCGCGATTTTTTGGGAATTTTTTTTGAGGGGTTGAAAATGAAAAATTCTCTCACTTTTCGGGATTTTCCTTGGTGGTTACACGTGGAAAGCTATCTGTGTACCAATTTTCAAGTCTCTAACTCATCTGGAAGTAGGTTAGAAATTAGTATACGTGAGTGAGTCAGTCAGTCAGTTACACATGCGGTTGTATATATATTAGACTCGCCTTCGGCTCGCTGGGGGGCTACGCCCCCAGGCCCCCATTTGGGTGTTGGCCAATTTTCGGGGATAAGCGGAATTCAGTGACGGGTAATATCTGAGAATTATACTAGGGTCTGGGTGTTTTAAATTAGGCCTAATTTTATTGAAATTTTATGTATTAATCCAATTTTTTGACTTTAATGACATTTTACTGCTTAACCGTTAGAGATACGAGAAAAAGTGACTGGACCTTTCTCGTCGGAAAATTTTAATTTTGTCTTTCGATTGTGCCCTCAGATTTGATCTCTACGACCTATGGTTTTAGTCGGTACAACGCTTGGAATAAAATGTCTGCACTGGTTGGGGAAAAGAGCGATTTTGGTGATTGGTAAAATTCGGACAATGAGGCCATGCCAGGAAATTCCCTGGGGGGGGTTTAATGTTACCCGGTGGGGGTTAACTATTTCAGGAGGTTGTACTCAGGAGCTTATCTGGTCATACCAGGAAATCCCCGGGGGTTAATGTTTAAACCGGGGGGCTAACACATCAGGGTGGTTTTAATGTACTCAGGAGGTTAATCTGGTCCATACTACCAGGAAATCCCCCGGGGGGGGGTTAATGTTACCGGGGGGTTAATGACACACTTGGACTTATTTTAGAGGTGTGTTGTGTCCTGTGAACATAATACAAATTCACTCTGTCCCTATCTACTATTGACGCTTAGCCAACGCTCAGCCAATTTTATAATGTGGTGTTGAGTATTCACTAGTTAAACCTAGCAAAGCAAGTGCAAACTGAAATCTGGAACGAATTACACAAAATATTAGTCACATATTGGTTTAAAAACTCCAAAAATTGCCAATCCACGACAAATATTTTGCTATTTATAGCGTTTCTCCGGGCTTATTGAAGGACATACAACAAAAAGGTACATGACCTTTTTTGTAGATCCCATCAATTTGTAGTCATAAACATTTTGTACATTTAAGCTAGAACTATTTGTTTTGGCTGCTATCGACTCTAGAAACACAAATTCTTAAATACAAATTAAGAAATATTTACATTTATTACGCCGAACCAATGGATATAGAGCAAAAAGATTACTAGAACCTTTTTTTGTAGATCGCGTTAATTAGTGTTAAAATCAAATATTTATTTTGTGCTAAATTTAGAATTTTTGCCTGCAATAAAGCCCAGAAAACAAAAAATTTCACGTAAAACTGAAAAAATCGATTACTTTAAACACGCGTAATGCGGCCAAAACCGTTGATGATAGGGCAAAATGTTACTAAACCTTTTTTGTAGAATCACGCGATTTGCTAAATCCCATTGAAAATTTTGTTTTTGAGCTACGACCAACCATTTAGCCGCTATCGAGCCCGAAAGGTAAAATGTTTTAGGCGAAAATTTTTTCCAAAATATTTTAATGTAATCGCGTTTTTTGCGGCCGAAACCGATGGAGTTAGATCAAAAAGTCACTAGACCTTTTTTGTAGTTCACTTCATTCCTCCTAGACCCATGAAATTTTTCGTCAGATCGAAGCTAGCTCCAACGGTTCGGCCCGCTATCGGGCTTTCAAAGGGAAGCTGCAAGGCCAAAACAGGGGTCACTTCGCGAATTTTTATTTGAGGGGTTCAAAAGTAAAAAATTCCGGTTTTTCAGACTTTTTCCCGGTGGTTTGAGGACTCCAGCTACGTGTGTGCAAAATTTGGTGTTTCCCCAGCACTTCTTAGAAGTGGGTTAGAATATTGTATACCCTATCAGTCAGTCAGTCAGTCCAGTCAGTTACATATGCGGCTGTATATAATATAGGACTCGCCTTCCACTCGCTGGTGGGCTACGCCCCCAGGCCCCCAAAGTAAACGCTTGCAAATTCGGGGATAAGCGGGAAATTTCGTGACTGGTTAAGTCCGGACATTAAGTAAATGACAAGGGATTTAAAAATTGACTTTTTTCATAGATTTTTTTCCGAATTCGTAAAAACTTTTGACTTTGAGGGCATTTTGCGGTTAAACCGTTTAGAGAATACGACAAAAAAGTGACTGGACCTTTCTTGTTGGAAATTTAATTTTGTCTTTCGATTGTGCCCTCAGATCTGATCTAACGACCTATGGTGGTTTAGCCAGAAATGAGTCTCGGGGAGAAAAGTCTGCACGGGTCAGCTTATCTTGAATTGTTTAGTATAAACATAATAAAAACCGACACCTCAAGGCAGTATTTATAAGTCGAACAGGGGGTTTAATAATCAACCAGGAGACTATCTAGTCAAGGCGAGAAATTCCCTGGGTGGGTGATTAATGTTAAGGAGGGTTAAGACAAGAGGGGGTTATAATTTCGTCAGGGCGTCAGATATTGTCTGGTCATATGAACAAAATTCCCAGGGGGGGGTTTAACGGTTACCAGCGTGGGGAATAAGTCTCCAGGGGGTTTATCTGGTCATACCAGGATCTTCCCAGGGGGGGGTTAAGAGATTTGGTGACTGGTAAAATTCGGACATGAAGGTCATGGCAGGAAAATTCCCTGGGGGGGTTTAATGTTACCTAGGGGGTTAACAACACATCAGGGGGTTGAATGTACAGGAGGTTTTATCAGATCATACCAGGAAAATCCCCGGGGGGGGTTAATATTACCGGGGGTTAAAATGACACACTTTGGGCCTTTTTTAGAGGGTATTGTGCCTGTGAACATAATAAATATTCCTCTGTGCCCTATCTACTATTGACGCTTGCTAACGCTCAGCCAACTCCCGAAGTCACAACATGAACCTTTCTGTAGATCACGTGATTTCCTAAATCCCGATTTAAAATTTGTTTTTGAGTTACGACCAACCGTTTAGCCGCTATCAAGCCCGGAATGTAAAATTTTTAGGCGGAAAATGTCCAATATTTTCACTTAACCCTTAAATCGAAATACCGGTCTTGGAGACCGCTAGGGGTATTTTGACTTGTGAATGTTTGGTAGTAGTACTTGACCTTGAGGCGTACGCGCCTGTGTACCCTTCCCCCCACTCTTTTTATTTCGGTCGTATCAACATCTTTCCCCGCTCAGTTCCAGTCCAGTTGTGAAGCCAGTTAGATTGTTGTCTTTTAAAAGTCTGGCGGTCTCCTTATACCGGTATTTCTCCTTACGCGCTGCCCGTTTTAGCGGTCTTACATACTGATATTTCTGGAAATGAGCTCACAAATACATTTTGAACTTTTCTTATTTCTTTGTTTATCTTTACTTGACATGTATTAATAAGAGTGAACATTTGTAAATACTTGTAAATTGACTTGTATAGTGGGTGTTGTGGAAATAGTGAAATAGTGGAAGTAGTGGAAAAAGGTCTGGTTCATTCACTATGGATCAAACAACCTTCATCAAGTTTGTGACCAAAGGATTTTTAGCAAGTGATGTGGACTTCGATACCAGGATCCAGAGACTCTTGAACGATGATGATAACCTTTCTGATATTTTAGTTCAGAAGCTGACGAATTCGGATCAAGATCCCAACTATGTCCATCAGACAGCGACAGCTCCAATTGTGACTACAATGACTCCAGTGATGAATGAAGATATAATGCTGGAGGATGCGGTAGGTGTTGTCACTGTAGATAACTACCTAGATTCCGCAGCCACAAGTTTTACATGGAAAAAATCGGATATGAGTGGAGCACTGTTTGAGCCTCCAAGAAAATCGGCGAACGCCAGCTCACAATATTATTAGGGGGCTGTCTGGTCTTACTGCTGAGGCTAAAGCTGTTGGGCGAAAATCCAACCAAAAAGGACGTTTGGAAATTGATCTTCACAGATAGTATGATAGATACAATAGTGAAGGAAACCAAATAGAAAGCTTGACGGAGCTTAGAGGAAGAATAAGTGACCACACATCAAAGTATAATTACAATCCGTGTGATCAAGTAGAGGTAAGAGCTCTTTTATTTAGGGTTAGTTTCTTTATACCCTCAATATATTTAAAATCTGGACATGAAGATATGAGATCCTCTGTTCAACAAAGATCCTCTGGCGCGACCAATATTGTTTTAGGCTACAGAATGTCGTGTAAAAGGTTTTGAGATTTTAATATCTTTGTCTACGATTTGACGACTCCACGACAAGAGAACGAGCGCAAGGCAGAAGATAAGGCAGCAGCAATATCTGATTTATTCAATCAACTAATCTCAAATGGCAGGGGGTTGTTTTGGTCCAAAAGCAAATATGTAAACTGTGGATGAGATGCTTGTGCCTTTTAGGGGCAAATGCCGTTTCAAACAGTATAAAGTGCCCAAAAAACCAGCAAAAATATGGCATAAAAAATCTTTTGTATGGCCGATTCAGGTAGTTCGTAATCTCTGTAATGCCTTTTTATTTACCACTGGTAAAAAACTGTTACAGAGTGTTGTCTCAACCAGAGATGAACCAACAACTACTGAAGAGTACGCAGACTGTCATAAAAATTAACAAAGCATTATAGAAAGAACCAATCGTAAAATTGTTACTGCTGACAATTGGTTCACTTCCATCGAGCTAGTTTGACCAATTGAAACTAAGGGGATTAACATTTGTTGGCACTATTTAAAAAAAAAAACAAAAAAGAGATTCCTCCAGAATTTTTACCTCACAGGCAAAGTACGTGTTGGGATCTTCCGCTGTATGCTTTCCACAAGTAACACAACGTTACTTTTCTGGTTTGTGCCGAAGAAAAATAATAAGGCCGTACTTCTTATTTCCTCGATGCACCCACGATATTGAGACAAATTCTGAAAAAAAATAAGCCTGAAAATTGAAGGATACTAACAATAAGACTAAGGGTGGCGTTGATACCCTAGATATGTAAACATCTATCTATGGGAGTAAACGAAAGACTCGTCGTTGGCCCAATGGCAGTATTTTATGCCATAAATATAATATTGGCCAGTGTTAACGCGTTCCATATTGTTTCTCCGGTTGCATCGGGGAAGTCCAGTTTTTGACAAGATTTCAGTTATATAAAGCAGCTGGCTTTTGAACTAGTAGAGCCTCACTATTAGAAGACGACTAGAAATGCCTAACTTGAGAGCAGACCCTGAAAAAGAACCATTACTTTCTGATTCTTGGACAAAGAACAGGAGCGAGGAGAAGTGCGCTGACGATCGCCTACAAAAGAGGAAAACCTGCAGCATATGCCCTTATAAGAAGAAAGAAGAGGAAAAACCCAATACAAAATGCATTGAATGTTGAGAACGCCAATTGGTTTGGAATGCTTCCCGCAAAGTGTGCCTAAAATTGTGCAAGGTAGAAATGATGTGATTCATCATTCCAATCCAGGAATATTAAGTATTATTCGTGCTGATTACTCTTATTTAAGCTACTTTTTTATACTACGTATACCATGTGTTCAATAAACCAAACTTAATGGTGAAAAAGTGGGTCATTTTTCATTATTCCTTTGTTCAAATCCAACAAAAATACCCTTGATGATAATAAGTAATCAACATTTCTTTAATTATCTAAGTTTGCTTGCATTTTAATGATAAGATTTAACTTTTTAAAGGCTTTTATCCAATGTAAAAAAAAAAACAAATACTAGCGGTCCTGACAGACCGGTATTTCTCTGGGCGAAAACAACGGGCGGTCTGACATACCGCTATTTCCCTGGCGAGTCTCAAAAGTGTCCTATTTCGGTTTTTAAAGGGTTAATCGCGTTTTGCGGTCAAACTAAGGGAAATATATAAAAAGTCACTGGACCTTTTTTGTTTAGGTCCATCTTATTTCCCTAAAAAAATAAAACGTTAGTCTTATTTTGACCTTCCGACCAAAGTTTCGGCCGCTATCGACCGCCAAAAACAAAAGTTTCCGCGTAAAAGTTACAACAAAATTGTACATAATCAACGTTTTTCGGCCAAACCAATCGAGATAGGCAAAAGATTACTTGAGACCTTTTCTGTAAATATCGCGCAATTAGCTAATTGGATTGGGTCAATCAGATTTGAGCTACGACCAACGGTTCGGCCGCTATCGGGCTTTGAAACTCTATTTTTTTATCGAAAAAATCTCGCTGGAATTTCAAATGTTTCGAGCGTTTTGGGTCGCTTTAAAACCATGGAAAAGATAGAGCAAAAAAAGGTCATTAGACCTTTTTTTGTAGTTCACTTCAATTCCCTGACTTATGAATTTTCCGCTCAGATCCGAGCAAGCTCCAACGGGTTTTCGCCCCTATCGGGCTTACCAAAAAAAATGCCTGCAGGAGTGAAGAATGCGCCGATTTTTTGGGAAAATTTTTTTGAGGGGTTGAAAATGAAAAATTCTCACTTTAACTTTCGGGATTTTTCCCTGGTGGTTACACGTGGAAAAGCTATCTGTGTACCCAAAATTTCAAGTCTCTAACGTCAATCTGGAAGTAAGGTTAGAATTAGTATATCGGGAAGTGAGTCAGTCAGTTACACATGCGGCCTGTATAATATAGTAGGACTCGTGTCGCCTTCGGCTCGCTGGGGGCTACGCCCCTAGGCCCCCAAGTAAAACGCTTGCAAATTCGGGGATAAGCGGAATTCGGTGACTGGTTTTAAGTCCGGACATTAAGTTTAAATGACAAGGGATTTAAAAATTGACCTTTTTCATAGATTTTTTTTTTCCGGATTCGATAAAAACTTTTGACTTTGAAGGGCATTTTGCGGTTAAACCGTTAGAGATACGACAAAAAGTTGACTGGACCTTACTTTCGTGTGAAATTTAATTTTGTCTTTCGATTGTGTGCCTCCATATATCTGATCTACGACCTATGGTTTTAGCCAAAAATGAGCTCGGGAGAGAAAGTCCTGCACGGGTCAGCTATCATGAATTTGTAACTTAGTATAAACATAATAAAAACCGACCTCAAGGCAGTATTTTAAAGTCGAACAGGGGGTTTTTAATATCACCAGAGAGACCCTAATCTAGTCAAGGCGAGAAATTCCCTGGGTGTGTGATTAATGTTAAGGAGGATTTTAAAGACAAGCAGGGGGGTTTTTAAATTTTGTCAGGGAA